>NC_142797.1:4316368-4353971 GCF_049724085.1 Artemia sp. Qi Xiang Cuo | reverse complement strand
GAGGTAATAAAGGATTATTTTGTATTTTTTCTAACTTTTGTGTGTTTTCTCAACAGAATGGCTCATAATAAACACTCGTAACCATATCTTTTTTAATAGTTGAATTACTTATTATTATTTTGCAATATTGCAGTTTTATTAAGTGATTATTTTGAATTTTTTCTAAATTATGTGTGTTTTCGCAGTAGAATGGTTCATATTTAAAACATGTACCCTTATCGAGTTGAAAATGTGTATGAATTCTTAATTTTTAGCCGTATTTTAGAGGTAATAAAGGAATATTTTGTATTTTTTCTAACTTTTGTGTGTTTTCGCAACAGAATGGCTCATATTTAAAACACTCACCCTTAGATAGTTGAAAATGTGCATGAATTCTTTATTTTTAGCCGTTTTGCAGAGGTAATAAAGGAATATTTTGTATTATTTGTAACTTTTGTGTGTTTTCGCAAAAGAATTTCTCATATTTAAAACACTTACACTTAGCTAGTTGAAAATGTGTATGAATTTTTCATTTTTAGCCGTTTTTAAGAGGTAATAAAGTATTATTTTGTATTTTTTCTAAATTTTGTGTGATTTCCCAACAGAATGGCTCATATTTAAAACACTTACTCTTAGCTAGTTGAAAAATTGTATGAATTCTTCATTTTTAGCCGTATTGCAGAGTTAAGAAATGAATATTTTTGTGTGTGTGTAAGTTTTTGTGCGAGTGTTTAAGTTTTTGTGTGCATTTAAGTTTTTTTGTGCTTGTTAGTTTTTAAGTTTGTGTATAAATTTTTGTCCGTGTGTGTTAGTTTTTGTGTGTCTAATATGTTGTGTGTTGGTGTTATGTTTGTTTGTGTGTGTGTTAGTTTGTGTTTTTTTGTGTGTGTGTGTATGTTTTGTGTGTGTGTGTGTGTGTGTATGTTTGTGTATGTGTGTGTGTGTGTGTAAGTTTTTGTGTGTGTATTTTTTGGCGTATTTGTTTAATTTATCGTGTTCGCGCGTTTTAGATATTTGTGTGTTTTTGTTTTTAAGTGTTTGTGTGTGTGTGTGTGTGTGTGTGTGTGTGTGTGTGTAAGTTTTTGTGTGTGTGTAATTTTTTTCGTGTGTGTGTGATTTGTAATCTTTGTGTGTGTGTAATTTGTGTGTGTGTGTGTGTGTGTGTAAGTTTTTGTGTGAATGTAAGTTTTTGTGTGATTGTATGTTTTAGTGTGAATGTGTAAGTTTTTGTGTGTGTTTTTGTGTGTGTAATTTTTTGTGTGTGTATGTTTTGGAGTGTGTGTGTATTTTTTCGTGTGTGTGTGTGTGTTTATTTTTTGTGTGTGTGTGTGTGTGTGTGTGTAAGTTTTTGTGCGTGTGTAAGTTTTTTTGTGTTCATGTGTAAGTTTTTGTGTGTGTGTGTGTGTGTAAGTTTTTGTGTGTGTGTGTGTGTGTGTGTGTGTAAGTTTTTGTGTGTGTGTAAGTTTTGGCGTGTGTGTGTGAGTTTTAGTGTGTGTGTGTTAGTTTTTGTGTGCTTGTTAGTTTTTATGTGATTGTATGTTTTGGCGTGTGTGTGTAAGTTTTTGTGTGTGTGTGTTTTTAAGTGTTTGTGTGTGGGTTAATTAGTGTTATTTTTATTGTATTTTTTTTTGTGTTTATTTTTGTGTGTGTTTGTTTTAGTTTGAGTGTGAGTGTATGTTTGTGTGTGTGTGTGTGTGTTTTATTTTTTTTGTGTTTGTGTGTAAGTTTATGTGTGCATGTTAGTTTTTGTGTGCATGTAAGTTTTCGTGTGCATGTGTAAGTGTTTGTGTGTGTGTGTGTGGGTGTTATTTTGTTTGTGTGTGTGTGTTAGTTTTTGCTTGTGTGTGTAAGTTTTTGTGTGTAATTTTTCGTGTATGTGTATAAGTTTGTGTGTGTGAGTGTAAGTTTTTGTTTGTGTGTAAGTTTTTGTGTGCATGTATGGGGACCAGGGGAGGGCCTTTGGGGCCCAGGGAGGGCGTTTGGGGATCCGGGGCCCTTGAGGATTGGGTGGTCTTTTGGGGGCCCAGTGGCCTTTAGGGACCGAGGGAGGACCTTTGGGGGTCTGGGTGGGCCTTTGGGGGCCGGTTGGCCCTTTGGGAGCCCGGGGGACCTTTGAGGACCAGAGGAGTGCCTTTGCGGGTCTGAGGAGGGCGTTTGGGGGGCTGGGGACTCATTGGTAGCTTGGGGGACCTTTGAGGTCCGGGGGCTTCCTTCGGGGTTGGGGGGGCGCCCCGGAACCCTTGGGGGTTGGGGTAGATGACCTCACAACACTGTTCAAATGAAACTTGTGTATTATAACGACCACAGAGTTTCACCCTCAAATTCTCTTCTAAAACCTTTCCTAAAATCTTCTTTCAAAATGTCTCTAACTGTTTCGCCGAAATAGTTCCATAGCCTGTCTAAAACGGTTTCGCCCAAATAATCCCTAAACGTAATTTCAGCGTGTTTTCTTTTTGTTTTTGGCATCTCGGAGCTAATGAATTTCAAATTAAAAAGAAACCTGAGTCACGAGCTAAAATAATTCATCTCTAAGATGTTTCTTGGAGAATTATTTAAATGGCCTTTGGCTATTAATATCATTTGGAGTTCGACCAAAAGAGTTGTTTCCGAGGCAATGACATTAATGACTTGGATCTATTCCTGGAGAATCGTTTCTAGGTGAAAATTTTTAAAGTCTGACAGATGATGTCATTGGTTGATCGATCTGTCAAGAAAGGGGAATTAATTTGTTGTTTCTAAGGGGAATTATTGATTCACGATAGGTGAATTGAGGTCGACAGCACAGGTGTTCCAAGGTCGATGTTGTTGTTGTTGTAAGTGCACGCTCTCAGTAAATGTCAAGGTCGTTGTTGTTGTTGTTGACTTGGAAAAAAGAGGTCATTGACCCCATTAACCACGTGTTCTCCCCAGGGACTCTATGCCCTTATTTGGTGTACGTACGGGACTGACATTACGCAATCATTCTCCCTAATGACTCTATGTCCATATATGGTGTGCTGTCAGTATTCTATGCCCATATTTGGTGTGCTGTCACGAGTACTAGGGTCACCTCTACTAACTAAGAGGTTACATTTTGACATCTTTTGACAATTTACTAAATTTTAAGGTTTTCTTTAGTTTCAAAATGTTTTTGTCACTCACCATCTTTAATCATTCACAAACAATACTGAAGAAAACCAATTTCCACTGTTCATCGACTTTAAATTATTAAGAAGACTATTATTTCTTTGAAATACGCATTTAAATTTTTAATTTTCATTTTTTTGATTTTATATTGATGAAGAATTTAAGCACAACTTCAACTAGTTATTTTTTTTTGTTCGGCATAGATGAAAGGTCCAATACCTCAATTAAACTACGAGATTGCATTTTGATATTGTTTGACCATTTACTAAATTTTAAGGTTTTCTTTAGTTTCAAAATTTTTTTGTCAGTCACATTATTTCTTTGAAATACGCATTAACATTTTTATTTTTCATGTTTTTGATTTTATATTGATGAAGAATTTAAACAGAACTTCAAATATTTATTTTTTTTTTTCGGCACGGATGAAAGGTTCAATACCTCAGTTAAATTAAGAGGTTTAATTTTGACATCGTTTGACAATTTGCTAAATTTAAGGTTTTCTTTAGTTTCAAAATGTTTTTGTCAATGTTTTCATCTTTAATCATTCACAAACAATACTGAAGAAAACCAATTTCCACTGTTTATCGACATTAAATTATTAAGAAGGCTATTATTTCTTTGGAATACGCATTTACATTTTTAATTTTCATGTTTTTGATTTTATATTGAAGAAGAATTTAAGCACAGCTTCCATTATGAATTTTTTTGTTCGGTAAAAATGAAAGGTGCAGTATCTCTGTTAAACTAAGAGGTTACGTTTTGTTATCGTTTGACAATTCAATAGATTTTAGGGTTTTCTTTATCTTCAAAATGTTTTTGTCACTCACCATATTTAATAATTCAAAAACAATACTGAAGAAAAACAATTTCCAATTTATATAGACATTAAATTATTAAGAAGTATATCATTTCTTTTAAATACACATTTACATTTTTAGTTTTCATGTTTTTGATTTTAAATTGATTAATAATATAAACAAAACTTCAACTAGTAATTTTTTTTTGTTCGGCATAGATGAAATGTTCAATAACTCATTTAAAATAAGAGGTTAAATTTTGACATCTTTTGACAATTTAATAAATTTTAAGTTTTTTTTTAGTTTCAAAATGTTTCTGTCAGTCACCATATTTAATCGTTCGCAGACAAAACAGAAAAAAAACAATTCACTCTATTTATCGACATTAAATTATTAAGAAAACTTTTTTTTATTTGAAATAATCAGTTATATTTTTAATTTTCGTGTGTCTGACTTTATATTGATAAAGAATTTAAATACAACTTCAACTAGTTATTTGTTTGTTTGGCATAGATGAAAGGTCCAATACCTCAGTTAAACTAAGAGATTACATTTTGATATTGTTTGACAATTTATTAAATTTTAAGATTTTCTTTAGTTTCAAAATGTTTTTGTCAGTCACCATCTTTAAACATTCACAAAAAATAGTGAAGAAAACCAATTTCCACTGTTTATCGAAATTAAATTATTAAGAAGACTATTATTGCTTGTAAATACGAATTTATATTTTAATTTTCTTGTTTTTGAATTTTATATTGAGTAAGAATTTAGGCCCTCCTTTTACTAATTATTTTTTCTTTTTAGGTACATATTCTTGGTATTAGGCTTTAGTTAAATTTAGCGGTTACTTTCAAAAAGCGTTTTAAAATTTAATAAATTTTATGTATCTATTTAGCTTCAAAATGTTTTTTTCAGTCACAATCTTTAATAAGTCACAGACAATAATGAATAAAAAAAATCTAATATGTTTATAGAAAATAAATTATTAAAAATGTTGTCATTTATTTGAAATATGCATTTACTTTTTTAATTTTCATGTTCTCGATTTTATATTTATGAATAATTTAAGAACAACTTCAACAAGTTATTTTTTTTGGTCGGTATATATGAAATGTCCAATAAATCAGTTAAACTAAAATTTTATATGTTGAAATCTTTCGAAACTTTACATAATTTGTAATGTCATATTTAGATTCAAAATATTTTTGTCAGTATCCATCCTGAATAGTTCACATAAAACACAGAAAAAAAACAATTCCCTATGTATCGCTACATGAAAGTATTAAAGAGAATGTCATTTCTTTGAAATACACATTTACATTTTTAATTTTCATGTTTTTGATTTTATATTGATGAAGAATTTAAACACAACTTCAACTAGTTATTTTTTTTGTTACATTTTTAATTTCTTTTGTTGCATTTACATTTTTTATTTCTATGTTTTTGATTCTATATTGATGAATAATTTAAGCACAACTTCAACTAGTTATTTTTTTTGTTCGGTATGTTTAAAACTTCCAGTACCTCAGTTAAACTAAGAGTTTATATTTTGACTTCTTTCTACACTTTACTAAATTTTTAAGGTCTTCTTTTTTTTCAAAATGTTTTTCTCAGTCACCATCTTTAATCATTCACAAACAATACTGAGGAAAACCAAATTCCACTTTTTATCGACATTAAATTATTAAGAAGGAAATAATTTATTTGAAATAAGCATTAAAATTTTTAATTTTCATGCTTTTGATTATATATTGATGAAGAATTTAAGACGAACTTCAACTAGTTATTTTTTTTTGTTCGGCACAGATGAAAGGTCCAATACCTCAGTTAAACTAATAGGTTAAATTTTGACATCGTTTGACAATTTGCTAATTTTAAAGTTTTATTTAGTGTCAAAATGTTGTTGTCCCTCACCATCTTTAATCTTTCACAAACAATACTGAAGAAAAGCAATTTACACTGTTTATCGAAATTAATTTATTTAAAATGCTGTTATTGACTGTAAATACGCATTTAAATTTTTATTTTTCATGTTTTGACTTTACATTGATAAAGAATTTAAACAAAAATTCAACTATTTATTTTTTTTTGTTCGGCATATATGAAAGGTCCAATACCTCAGTTAAACTAAGAGGTTATATTTTGATTTGTTTGACAATTTACTAAATTTTAAGGTTTTTTTTAGTTTCAATATGTTTTTGTCATTCACATTATTTAATCATTCACAAACAATACGTAAGAAAACAAATTTTCCCTGTTTATCGACATTAAATTATTAAGAAGGCTATTATTTCTTTGAAATACGCTATTATTTCTTTTTTTTTTATTATTTCATTTTTAATTTTCATGTTTTTGATTTTATATTGATGAAGAATTTAAACACAACTTCAACTAGTTTTTTTTGTTCGGCATATATGAAAGGTCCAATACCTCAGTTAAAATAAGAGATTACATTTTGACATTATTTGACAATTTACTAATTTTTTAATTTTTTAGTTGTACGACAATGTTTTTGTCAGTCATCATGTTTAATAATTCACAAACAATACTGAAGAAAACCGATTTCCACTGTTTACCGGCATTAAATTATTAAGAAGTATATTATTTCTTTGAAATACGCATTTAAATTTTTAATTTTCATGTTTTTGATTTTATATTGATGAAAAATTTAAACACAACTTCAACTAGTTATTTTTTTTTGTTCGGCGTAGATGAAAGGTCCAATACCTCAGTTAAACTAAGAGATTACATTTTGATATTGTTTGACAATTTACTAAATTTTAAGGTTTTCTTTAGTTTCAAAATATTTTTGTCACTCACCATCTTTAATCATTCACAAACAATACTGAAGAAAACCAATTTCCACTGTTTATCGACATTAAATTATTAAGAATGCTGTTATTTCTTTGAAACACTCATTTACATTTTTAATTTTCATGTTTTTGATTTTTATATTGATGAAGAATTTAAGCACAACTTCAACTAGTTATTTTTTTGTTCGGTATAAATGAAAGGTCCAATACCTAAGTTAAACTAAGAGATTACATTTTGACATCGTTTGACAATTTACTAAATTTTAAGGTTTTCTTTTGTTTCAATATGTATTTTTGCGTCACCATCTTTAGTCATTCAGCGACAATACAGAAGAAAACCAATTTCCACTGATTATCGACATGAAATTATTAAGAAGGCAGTTTTTTCCTTGAAATATGCATTTATATTTTTTATTTTCATGTTTTTGATTTTATATTGATGAAGAATTTAAACACAACTTCAACTAGTTTTTTTTTTGTTCGGCATATATGAAAGGTCCAAATTTTTAAGGTTTTCTTTAGTTTCAAAATGTTTTTGTCAGTCACCATCTTTAATCATTCACAAACAATACTGAAGAAAACCAATTTCCACTGTTTATCGACATTAAATTATTAAGAAGGCTATTATTTCTTTGAAATACCAATTTACAATTTTAATTTTCATGTATTTTATTTTATTTTGATGAATAATTTAAACAAAGCTTCAACTAGTTATTTTTTTTGTTCAGCATAGTCGAAAGGTCCAATACCTCAGTTAAACTTAGAGGTTATATTTTGATTTCATTGGAAAATTTAATAAATTTTAAGGTTTTCTTTAGTTTAAAAATTTTTTTGTCACTCACTATCTTTAATCATTCACAAACAATACTGAAGAAAACTAATCTTCACTGTTTATTGAGATGAAATTATTAAGAAGGCTATTATATCATGTAAATATGCAATTACATTTTTAATTTTCACGTTTTTGACTTTTTATTGATGAGGAATTTAGACACAGCTTAATTTATTAATTTTTTTTTGTTCGGAGCAGACGAAAGGTTCTATATGGAAGTTAAAACAAGAGATTACATTTCGTTATTTCTTGACAATCTTCTATATTTTAAAGTTTTATTTAGTGTCAAAATGTTTTTGTCACTAATCATATTTAATCATTCACAAACAATACTGAAGAAATCCGATTTAAACTGTTTATATAAATTAATTTACTTAACATACTATTACGGAATGTGAATACGTAGTTACATTTCCAATTTTAATGTTTTTGATTTCTACATTGATGAAGAATTTAATCACAACTTCAACTAGTTATTTTTTTTGTTCGGCACATATGAATGGTCCTAGTCCTCGGTTAAATTTAAACATAGCATTTTAACAGCGTTTGACAATTTTATAAATTTTACAATTCTCTTTAGTTTCAAAATATTTCTCTCAGTCATTATCTTTAATAATTCACAGACAAAACAGAAAAAAACAGATTTCAACTACTTATCGAAATTAAATGATGTGGCAGGCTTTAATTTATTTGAAATACCTATTCACATTTTTAATTTTAGTGTTTTGATTTTTTTTTCATGAAGAATTTAAGCAAAATATAAACTATTTATTTTTTTTGTTCGGCATGTTTAAAACTTCCAGTACATTAGTTAAAGTTAGATTTTATAAGGTCAAATCTTTCGTAACATTTCAAAATTTGTAAGATCTTATTAAGATTCAAAATGATTTTGTAAGTGTCAATCCTGAGTAGTTCACCAAAAACACACCAAAAAAATAATTCCCATTGCTTAGCTACATGAACGTATTAAGAATGCTGCTTTTTCTTTGAAGTAAGCATTTACAATTTTTATTTTCATGTTTTTGATTTTATATTGATGAAGAATTTAAACACAGCTTCAACTAGTTATTTTTTTTGTTCAACATCGTCGAAAGGTCCAATACCTCAGTTAAACTTAGAGGTTATATTTTGAATTCATTGGAAAATTTAATAAGTTTTAAGGTTTTCTTTAGCTTCAAAATGTTATTGTCACTCACCATCTTTTATCATTCACAAACAACACTGAAGAAAACTAATCTCCACTGCTTATCGACATTAAAGTATTAAGAAGATTGTTATTTCTTTGAAATAAGCATTTGCCTTTTTTATTTTCTTGTTTTTAACTTCATATCTATAAAAAATTTAAACACAACTTTAACTAGTTAATGGTTTCCTTCGACAAGAATATAATGTACAGGATCTCAGTAAACTTAAGAGATTAAATTTTGATATTGTTTGAAAATTCAATAAATTTTAAGGTTTTCTTTATTTTTAATATGTTTTTGTTAGTCATAATCTTTTTTCATTCACGAAAAATACCGAAGAAAACCAATTTCAAATTCTTATCGGCATTAACTTTTTAAGAAGGCTTTTATTTCTTTGAAATATGCATTTATATTTTTAATTTTCATGTTTTTGATTTTATATTGATGAAGAATTTAAACACAACTTTAACTAGTTATTTTTTTCGTTCGGCATAGATGAAAGGTCCAATATCTCAGTTAAACTAAGAGATTATATTTTGATATTGTTTGACAATTTACTAAATTTTAAGGTTTTCTTTAGTTTGAAAATGTTTTTGTCACTTATCATCTTTTATAATACACAAAAAATACAGAAGAAAACCAATTTCCACTACTTATTAACATTAAATTATTTAGAAGGCTTCTATAACATGGAAATATTCATTTACATTTTTAATTTTTGTGTTTTCTATTTTATATTCAGGAAAAATTTAAGCACAGCATAAAATAGTTATTTTTTTTTGTTCGGAGTAGACGAAAGGTACAAGTCCTCGTTTAATGTAATATATTATATTTGGACATCGTTTGACAAATTAAAAAATTTTTAAGGTCTTCTTTAGATTCAAAATGTTTTTTTGAGTCGCCATCCTGAGTAATTCACAAACAACGCATAAGAAAAATAATTTAAACTGCTTAGCGACATTAAATTATTAAGAAGGTAGCAATTTCCTTGAAATATGCATTTACATTTTTAATTTTCATGTTTTTGATTTAATATTGATGAAGAATTTAAACACAACTTCAACTAGTTATTTTTTTTTGTTCGGCATAGATATAAGGTACAATACCTCAGTTAAACTAAGAGGTTATATTTTGACATCGTTTGACAATTTACTAAATTTTAAGGTTTTCTTTAGTTTCAAAATGTTTTTGTCACTCACCATCTTTAATCATTCACAAACAATACTGAAGAAAACCAATTTCTTCTGTTTATCGACATTAAATTATTAAGAAGGCAATTATTTCCTTGAAATACGCATTTACATTTTTAATTTTCATGTTTTTGATTTAATATTGATTAAGTATTTAAACACAACTTCAACTAGCTATTTTTTTTATTCGGCTTATATGAAAGGTCCAGTACCTCAGTTAAACTAAGCGGTTACATTTTGAAATCGTTTGACAATTTAATAAATTTTAAGGTTCTCTTTAGTTTTAAAATAGTTTTGTCAGACACGATCTTTAATCATATACAAAAAATACTGAATAAAACCAATTTTCAATGTTTATTGATATTAAATTATTTAAAAGTCTATTATTTCTTTGAAATACGCCTTTATATATTTAGTTATAATGTTTTTGACTTTATATTGATGAAGAATTCAAGTACAACTTCAACTAGTTATTTTTTTTATTCGGCATAGATGAAAGGTCCAAT
This sequence comes from Artemia sp. Qi Xiang Cuo, assembly GCF_049724085.1. Taxonomy (NCBI): domain Eukaryota; kingdom Metazoa; phylum Arthropoda; class Branchiopoda; order Anostraca; family Artemiidae; genus Artemia; species Artemia sp. Qi Xiang Cuo. The sequence goes on along the minus strand of NC_142797.1, from coordinate 4,343,544 downwards.
ACCTCAGTTAAACTAATAGGTTACATTTTGACATCGTTTGACAATTTACTAAATTTTAAGATTTTCTTTAGTTTCAAAATGTTTTATTAAGTCACCATATTTAATCATTTGCACAAAATACTGAAAAAAAGCAATTTCCACTGTTTATTGACATTGTATTATTTGGAAGGCTATTATCTCTTTGAAATACACATTTACATTTTAATTTTCATGTTTTGACTTTACATTGATGAAGAATTTAAACACAACTTCAACTAGATATTTTTTTTGTTCGGCATAGATGAAAGGTCCAATACTTCAGTTAAAAAAAATAACTAAGAGATTGAATTTTAATTTGTTTGACTATTTACTAAATTTTAAGGATTTCTTTAGTTTCAAAATGTTTTTGTCAGTCACCATTCTTTAATCATTCACAAACAATACTGAAGAAAACCAATTTCCTCTGTTTATCAACATTAAATTTTTAAGGAGGCTATTATTTCTCTGAAATAAGCATTTACATTTTTAATTTTCATGTTTTTGATTTTATATTGATGAAGAATTTAAGCACAACTTCAACTAGTTATTTTTTTTCGTTCGGCATAGATGAAAGGTCCAATACCTCAGTTAAACTACGAGATTACATTTTGATATTTTTTGACAATTTACTAAATTTTAAAGTTTTATTTAGCTTGAAAATGTTTTTGTCAGTCACCATCTTTAACAAGTCACAAACAATACAGAAGAAAACCAATTTCCACTTCTTATAGACATTAAATTATAAAGAAGGCTGTAATTTCTTGGAAATAAGCATTTACAAATTATATTTTCATATATTTTATTTTTAGTTGATTAATAATTTAAGCACACCTTCAAACAGTTATTTTTTTTGTTCAGTATATTTAATTGGTCGAATACCTCAGTTAAACTAAAAGGTTGCAATTTGACATCTTTGGACGATTTACTAAATTTTAAGGTTCCCTTTAGTTTCAAAATGTTTTTGTCGGTCACTATCTTTATTCATTAACAAACAATACTGAAGAAAAACCAATTTCCATTGTTTATCGACATTAAATTATTAAGAAGGCTATTATTTCTATGAAATATTCATTTATATTTTGAAATTTCATGTTTTTGATTTTAAATTGAGGATGAATTTAAGCTCAACTTCCACTAGCTATTTTTTTTGTTCGGCACATATGAATGGTTCAATTTTTCAGTAAAAATTAGAGACAGCATTTTAAAATTGTTTGACAATTATCTAAATTTTAATTTTCTTTTAATTTGGCTATATTTCTCTCAGTCATCATCTTTTGTAATTCACGGAAATTAAATAAGAAAACCGATTTACACTGCTTATCGATATTGAAGTATTTAAAAGACTATTTTTTCTTTGAAATACGTATTTACATATTTTATTTTCATGTTTCTGACTTTTTTTTTATGAAAAATTTAAACACAACTTCAACTAGTTATTTTTTTTGTTCAACACAGATGAAAGGTACAGTTTCTCATTAAAAGTTAGAAATAATATTTTAACATTGTTTGACAATTATCTAAATTTTAAGGTTTTATTTAGTTTCAAAATATTTTTTTCAGTCACAATCTTTAGTAAGTCACAGACAATATAGAAGAAAACCGATTTCAACTGTTTATCGACATTAAAGTATATAGAAGGCTGTTTTTTCTTTGAAATACGGATTTATATTTCTAATTTTCATGTTTTTAACTTTATATCTATAAAGAATTTAAACACAACTTTAATTAGTTGATGGTATCCTTCAGCATAGATAAAATGTCCAGTATCTCTGTAAAACTAAGAGATTACATTTTGAAATTGTTTGACAATCCACTAAATTTTAGGGTTTTCTTTATTTTCAAAATGTTTTTGTCAGTCAACATCTTTAGTCAGTCAAAGAAAATAGTGAAGAAAACCGATTTCCACTGATTATTGACATTACTTTACTAAGAAGACTATCTCTTATTTTAAATATGCATTTACATTTTTAATTTTCTTGTTTTTGATTTTTACATTGATGATTAATTTAGTCTCAACTTCAACTAATTATTTTTTTTGTTCGGTTCAGATGAAAGTTCTAATGTCTCAGTTAAACTAAGCGATTGCATTTTGACATCGTTTGACAATTTACTAAATTATATTTTTTTCTTTAGTTTCAAAATGTTTTTTTCAGACACGATCTTTAATCATTCACATACAATACTGAAGAAAACCAATTTCCACTGTTAACCGACATAAATGTTTTAATGAGGCTGTTATTTCTCTGAGATAAAAATTTACTTATTTTGTTATCATATTTTTAATTTTTAGTTTATTATTAATTTAAGTAAAATTTTAACTATTTATTTTTTTGTTTGTCATATATTATAGGTACAATACTTCAGATAAAGTAACAGTCTACAATTTGACATCGTTGGAAAATTTAAAAAATTTTTAAGTTTTTCTTTAGCTTAAAAGTGGTTTTGTCAGTAGCCATCTATAATAATTCACGAACAATGTAGAAGAAAAATGGTTTCCACTTCTTATCAAAAATAAAGTCTTAATGAATTTATTTTGACTATGAGATACACATTTACATACTTTATTTTCATTTTTTTGATTTTAAATTGTTTATTTATTTAAGTACAGTTTCAAACATTAATTTGATTATTTTTCATAGATGATATGTACAATACTTTAGTTAAAATAAGACATTAAATTTTTATATTTTTTGACAAATTCCTAAATTTTAAGGTTTTCTTTATTATCCAAATGTTTCTGTAAGTCAACATCTATAATAAGTCACAGACAATACTGAATAAATCCAATTTCCACTTTATATCGACATTCAATTATGAAAAAGACTATTTTGTCTTTGAAATACGCATTTACATTTTTTATTTTGATGTTTTTGACTTCGAATCGATGAAGAATTTAAACACAACTTTAATTAGTTATTTTGTTTGTTCGACATGGATGAAATGTCTAATTTCTCTGTTAAACTAACAGGTTACATTTTAACATCGTATGACAATCTAATAAACTTCTAGGTTTTCTGTTGTTCCACTATATTTTTGTCAGTCATCATCTTTAGTCATTCACAAACAATACTGAAGAAAACCGATTTCAACTGTTTACCGGCAATGGATCGTAAAGAAAGATATTATTTCTTTGAAATACTCGTTTAAGTTTTTTATTTTCATGTTTTGACTTCATTTTGATGAAGAATTTAAACACAACTTTAACTAGCTATTTTTTTTTGTTCGGCATGGATGAAAGGTTCAATATCTCAGTTAAACTAAGAGATTACATTTTGATATTGTTTGACAATTTACTAAATTTTAAGATTTTCTTTAGTTTCAAAATGTTTTGTCACTCACCATCTTTAATCATTCACAAACAATACTGAAAAAAACCAATTTCCACTGTTTACCGACTTTAAATTATTAAGAAGACTATTATTTCTTTGAAATACGCATTTACATTTTTAATTTTCATGTTTTTTATTTTTATATTGATGAAGAATTTAAGCACAACTTCAACTAGTTATTTTTTTTTTGTTCGGCACAGATGAAAGGTCCAGTATCTCAAATAAACTAAGAGATTACATTTTGACATCGTTTCAGTCACCATCTTTAGTCATTCACAAACAATACTGAAGAAAACCAATTTCCACTGTTTATCGACATTAAATTATTAAGAAGTCTATTATTTCTTTTAAATACGCATTTACATTTTTAATTTTAATGTTTTCTATTTTAAATTGATTAATAATTTTAACACACCTTCAACTAGCTATTTTTTTTTTTTTCGGCGTGTATGAAAGGTCCAATATCTCAGTTAAACTAAGAGATTACATTTTGATATTGTTTGACAATTTACTAAATTTTAAGGTTTTTTATTAGATTAAAAATGTTTTTGTCAGTCACTATCTTCAATCATTAACAAAAAAAAATTAAGAAAACCAATTCCATCTATTTATTGACATTAAAGTGTTAAGAAGACTGATATTTTTTTGAAATACGCATTTACATTTTTAATTTTCATGTTTTTGATTTTATATTGATGAAGAATTTAAACACAACTTCAACTAGTTATTTTTTTTTGTTCGACATAGATGAAAGGTCCAATACCTCAATTAAACTAAGAGATTACTATTTGATATTGTTTGAGAGTTTACTAAATTTTAAGGTTTTCATTAGTTTCAAAATGTTTTTGTCAGTCACCATCTTTAGTCATTCACAAACAATACTGAAGAAAACCAATTTCCACTGTTTACCGACATTGGATCGTAAAGAAAGCTATTATTTTTTTGAAATACGCATTTAAATTTTTTATTTTCATGCTTTTGATTACATATTGATGAAGAATTTAAACACAAGTTGAACTATTTATATTTTTAGTTCTGCATAAATGAAAGGTCCAATACCTCAGTTAAACTAAGAGATTATATTTTGATATTGTTTGACAATTTACTAAATTTTAAGGTTTTCTTTAGTTTCAAAATGTTTTTTTCAGTCACCATCTTTAATCATTCACAAAAAATACTGAAGAAAACCAATTTCCTCTGTTTATCGACATTAAGTTATTAAGGAGAGTATTATTTCTTTGAAATATTCATTTACATTTTGAATTTTCATGTTTTTGATTTTTACATTGAGGATGAATTTAAGCTCAACTTCAACTAATTATTTTTTTTGTTCGGTTTAGATGAAAGGTCCAATATCTAACGTAAACTAAGCGATTACATTTTGATATTGTTTGACAGTATACTAATTTTTATGGTTTTCTTTAGTTTCAAAATATTTTTTTCCGACACGATCTTTAATCATTCACAAACAATACTGAAGAAAACCAATTTCCATTTTTTACCGACATTAAATTATTAAGAAGGCTATTATTTCTTTGAAATACGAATTTACAATTCTAATATTCATGTTTTTGATTTAATATTGATGAAGAATTTATGCACAACTTAAACTAGTTATTTCTTTTTTTCGGCATAGATGAAATGTCCAATACCTCAGTTAAACTAAGAGGTTACATTTTGACATCGTATGACAATTTACTAAATTTTAAGGTTTTCTTTAGTTTCAAAATGTTTTTGTCAGTCACCATCTTTAATCATTCACAGACAAAACTTAAGAAAACTGATTTCCACTGTTTATTGAAATGAAATTATTTAGAAGGCTTTTATTTTCTTGAAATACGCATTTACATATTTAATTTTAGTGTTTTCGATTTTATATTGATTAAAAATTTAATCACACCTTCAACTAGTTATTTTTTTTTGTTCGGCATAGATGAAAGGTCTAATACCTCAGTTAAACTAAGAGGTTACATTTTGAAATTGTTTGACAGTTTACTAAATTTTAAGGTTTTCATTAGTTTGAATATGTTTTTGTCAGTTACCATCTTTAATTATTCACAGACAATACTGAAGAAAAACAATTTCCACTGTATACCGACATTAAATTATTAGGAAGGCTGTTATTTCTTTGAAATAATAATTAACATTTTTAATTTTCATGTTTTTGATTTTATATTGATGAATAATTTAAACACAACTTCAACTAGTTATTTTTTGTTCTGCATAAATGAAAGGTCCAATACCTCAGTTAAACTAAGATGTTACATTTTGACATCGTTTGATAATATAATAATTTTTATGGTTTTATTTTGTTTCAAAATGTTTTTTGTCAGTCCTCATCTTTAGTCACTCAAAGAAAATAGTGAATAAAACCGAGTTATACCGTTTATTGAAATTACTTTACTAAAAAGACTATTTTTTACTGTAAATATGCATTTACATTTTCAATTTTCTTGTTTTGATTTTTACCTTGATGATTAATTTAGGATCACCTTCAACTAATTATTTTTTTTGTTCGGTACAGATGAATTGTTCAATTTCTCAGGAAAAATTAGAGGTAGCATTTTGACATCGTTTGACAATTAATTAAATTTTAAAATTCTTTTAGTTTGAATATATTTTTCTGAGTAATCATCTATAGTAAGTCACAGACATAACAGAAAAAAAACAATTTCAACTACTTATCTACATTAAATTATTAGAAAGGCTATTATTTCTTTGAAATACGCATTAACATTTTAAATTTTGATGTTTTGATTTTTAATTGATGAAGAATTTTAACAAAACTTAAACCATTTAATTCTTCTGTTCGGTATATACAAATTGTCGAATAACTCAGTTAAAATTAGAGGTTGCATATTGACTTCTTTTGACAATTTACTAAATTTTAAGGTTTTCTTTAGTTTCAAATTGAGTTTGTCAGTAGACATCTATAATAAGTCGCGAAAAATACAGAATAATAATGATTTCAACTGCTTATTAATATTAAATTATTTGTCAGGCTATTATTTCTTTGAAATACGAATTTACATTTTTAATTTTCATGTTTTTTACTTTATATTGATGAAGAATTTAAATAAAACTTTAACTAGTTATTTTTTTGTTCGGCATAACTGAAAGGTCCAATACCGCAGTTAAACTAAGAGATTACATTTTGATATTGTTTGAGAGTTTACTAAATTTTAAGGTTTTCTTTAGTTTCAAAATGTTTTTGTCAGTTACCATCTTTGATTATTCACAAACAATACTGAAGAAAACCAATTTCCACTGTATATCAACATTAAATTATTAAGAAGGCTATTATTTCTTTGAAATAAGCATTTACATTTTTAATTTTCATGTTTTTGATTTTATATTGATGAAGAATTTAAGCACAACTTCAACTAGTTATTTTTTTTGTTCTGCATAAATGAAAGGTCCAATACCTCAGTTAAACTAAGAGATTACATTTTGATATTGTTTGAGAATTTACTAAATTTTAAGGTTTTCATTAGTTTCAAAATGTTTTTGTCAGTCACCATCTTTAATCATTCACAGACAATAATGAAGAAAACTAATTTCCACTTATTATCGACATTAGATTATTAATGAATTTATTATGTCTTGAAATACACATTTAATTATTTTATTATGATTTTTTTAATTTCAAATTGATTATTAATTTAAGTACAATTTTAACTATTTATTTTAAAGTTCTGTATATATGATAGGTACAATACATCAGTAAAACTAACAGGCTAAAAGTTGAAATTTTTTGAAAATTTACTAAATTTTAAGGTTTTTTTAGCTTAAAAGTTTTTTTGTGAGTAACCATCTATTCTAATTCACGGACAAAGCAGAAGAATACTCATTTCAACTACTTATCGATATTAAATTATTTAGAAGGCTTTTATTTCTTTGAAATACGCATTTACATTTTTTATTTTCATGTTTTTGATTTTATATTTAGGAAGAATTTAAACACAATTTCAACTAGTTATTTTTTTTTGTTCGGCATAGATATAGGTACAATACCTAAGTTAAACTATGAGATTTCATTTTGACATTGTTTGAGAATTTACTAAATTTTAAGGTTTTCTTTAGTTTCAAAATGTTTTTGTCAGTCACAATCTTTTATAAGTTACAGACAATACTGAAGAAAACCAATTTCAACTGCTTATTGGCATGAATTTATTAAGGAGGCTTTTATTTCTTTGAAATACACCTGTACATTTTGAATTTTCTTTTTTTTGATTTTATATTGATGAAGAATTTATGCACAACTTCCACTCGCTATTTTTTTTCTTCGTCAAATATGAAAGGTCCAATACGTCATTTAAACTAAGACATTAAATTTTGTCGTTGTTTGAAAATTTGATAAATTTTAAGGTTTTCTTTAGCTTCAAAAGGTTTTTGTCAGTCAACATCTTTGATAAGTCACAAAAAATACTAAAGAAAACCGATTTCCACTGTTTATCGACATTATATTATTAAAAAGGCTATTATATCTATGAAATACGCATTTACATTTTATATTTTCATGTTTCTGACTTTATATTGATGAAGAATTTAAATACAACTTTGACTAGTTATTTCTTTTGTTCGACAAAGATAAGTGGTCCAATACCTCAGTTAAACTTAGAGGTTGCATTTTGAAATTGTTTGAGAATCTACTAAACTTTAAGGTTTTCTCTAGTTTCAAAATTATTTGGTCAATCATTATCCTTAGTAATTCACAAAAAATACTGAAGAAAACCTATTTTCTCTGCTTATCAACATTAAATTATTAAGAAGGCTATTATTTCTCTGAAATACGCATTTACATTTTTAATTTTCATGTTTTGATTTTATATTGATTAAGAATTTAAGCACAACTTCAACTAGTTATTTTTTTTTGTTCGGCATAGATGAAAGGTCCAATACCTCAGTTCAACTAAGAGATTACATTTTGATATTGTTTGACAATTTACTAAATTTTAAGGTTTTCTTTAGTTTCAAAAGGTTTTTGTCACTCACCATATTTAATCATTCACAAACAATAGTTAAGACAACCAAGGTCCACTTTATCTCTAAATTAAATTATTATGAAGTCTATCATTTATGGGAGATACGCCTTTACATTTTTAATTTCCATGTTTTTAATTTTAAATTGATGAAGAATTTAAACAAAACTTTAACTAGCTATTTATTTTTGTTCGGCATAGATGAAAGTTCCAATACCTCAGTTAAACTAAGAGTTTACATTTTGACATCGTTTGACAATTTACTAAATTTTTAAGGTTTTCTTTAGTTTCAAAATGTTTTTGTCAGTCACCATCTTTAATCATTCACAAACAATACTGAGGAAAACCAAATTCCACTGTTTATCGACATTAAATTATTAAGAAGGCTATTATTTCCTTGAAATACGCATTTACATTTTTAATTTTCATGTTTTTGATTTTATATTGATGAAGAATTTAAGCACAACTTCAACTAGTTATATTTTTTATTCGGAATAGATGAAAGGTCCAATACCTCAGTTAAACTTAGAGATTACATTTTGACATTGTTTGACAATTTACTAAATTTTATGGTTTTATTTTGCTTCAAAATGTTTATGTCAGTCACCATCTTTAATCATTCATAAACAATACTGAAGAAAACCAATTTCCACTGTTTATCGACATTAAATTATTAAGAAGGCTATTATTTCTTTGAAATACGCATTTACATTTTTAGTTTTCATGTTTTTGATTTTATATTGATGAAGAATTTAAACACAACTTCAAATAGTTATTTTTTTGTTCGGCATAGATGAAAGGTCCAATACCTCAGTTAAAATAATAGGTTAAATTTTGACATCGTTTGACAATTTACTAAATTTGTAAGGTTTTCTTTATTTTCAAAATGTTTTTGTCAGTCACAATCTTTAATCATTCACAAACAATACTGAAGAATAGCAATTTCCACTGTTTATTAACATTAAATTATTAAGAAGGCTATTATTTCTTTGAAATACGCATTTAAATTTTTAATTTTCATGTTTTGATTTTACATTGATGAAGAATTTAAACACAACTTCAACTAGTTATTTTTTTTTGTTCGGCATAGATGAAAGGTCCAATACCTCAGTTAAACTAAGAGGTTAAATTTTGATTTGTTTGACAATTTACTAAATTTTAAGGTTTTTTTAGTTTCAAAATGTTTTTGTCAGTCACATTATTTAATCATTCACAAACAATACGTAAGAAAACCAATTTCCACTGTTTATCGACATTAAATTATTAAGAAGGCTATTATTTCTTTGAAATACGCATTTTCATTTTTAATTTTCATGTTTTTGATTTTATATTGATGAAGAATTTAAGCACAACTTCAACTAGTTATTCTTTTTTGTTCGGCATACATGAAAGGTCCAATACCTCAGTTAAACTACGAGATTACATTTTGATATTGCTTGACAATTTACTAAATTTTAAAGTTTTCTTTAGTTTCAAAATGTTTTTGTCAGTCACCATCTTTAATAATTCACAAAAAATACTGAATAAAACCAATTTCCACTATTTATTGTCATTAAATTATTATGAAGGCTTTTATTTCTTTGAAATACAAATTTACATATTTGGTTTTCATGTTTTTGATTTTAAATTGATTAAGAATTTAAGCACCACTTCAACTAGCTATTTTTTTGTTCGGCATGGATGAAAGGTCCAATACATCAGTTAAACTAAGAGATTACATTTTGATATTGTTTGACAATTTACTAAATTTTAAGGTTTTCTTTAGTTTCAAAATGTTTTTGTCGCTCACCATCTTTAATCATTCACAAACAATACTGAAAAAAAACCAATTTACACTGTTTATCTAAATTAAATTATTAAGAAGGGTATTTTTGATTTGAAATATGCATTTACATTTTAATTTTCATGTTTTTGATTTTTACATTGATGATGAATTTAAGCTCAACTTCAACTAATTATTTTTTTTGTTCGGTTTATATGAAAGGTCCAATATCTCAGTTAAACTAAGAGGTAGCATTTTGAAAGAGTTTGACAATTTACTAAATTATATGGTTTTATTTAGTTTCAAAATGTTTTTTTCAGTCAACACCTTTAATCATTCACAAACAATACTGAATAAAACCAATTTCCACTGTTTATCGACATTAAATTATAAAGAAGTCTGTTATTTCTTTGAAATACACCTTTACATTTTATATTTTTTTCATGTTTTTGACTTTAAATTTATAAAGAATTTAATCACAACTTCAAATAGTTATTTTTTTGTTTGGCATATATGAAAGGTCCAATACCTCAGTTAAAATAAGAGGTTACATTTTGACATCGTTTGACAATTTACTAAATGTTGAGGTTTTCTTTATTTTCAAAATGTTTTTGTAAGTCACCATCTTTAATCATTCACAAACAATACTGAAGAAAATCAATTTCCACTGTTTATTGACATTAAATTATTAATAAGGCTATTATTTCTTTTAAATAAGCATTAAGATTTTTAATTTTAATGTTTTGATTTTATATTGATGAATAATTTAAGAACAAATTCAAATATTTTTTTTTTTTTTTTCGGCATATATGAAAGGTCCAATACCTCAGTTAAACTAAGAGGTTAAATTTTGATATTGTTTGACAATTTACTAAATTTTAAGTTTTTTTTAGTTTCAATATGTTTTTGTCAGTCACATTCTTTAATCATTCACAAACAATACTGAAGAAAACCAATTTCCACTGTTTATCGACATTCAATTATTAAGAAGGCTATTATTTCTTTGAAATACGCATTTATATTTATAATTTCTATGTTTTTGATTTATATTGATGAACAATTTAAGCACAATTTCAACTTTTTTTTTTGTTCTGCATATATGAAAGGTCCAATATCTCAGTAAAAATAACAGGTTACATCTTGACATTGTTTGACAATCTAATAAACTTCTAGGTTTTTTTTAGTTCCACTATATTTTTGTCAGTCACCATCTTTAGTCATTCACAAACATTACTGAAGAAAACCAATTTCCACTGTTTATCGACATTAAATTATTAAGAAGGCTGGGTTTTTGATTTTAAATTGATGAAGAATTTAAGCACAACTTCAACTAGCTATTTTTTTGTTCGGCATAGATGAAAGGTCCAATACCTCAGTTAAAATAAGAGATTACATTTTGATATCGTTTGACAATTTACTACATTTTAAGGTTTTCTTTAGTTTCAAAATGTTGTTGTCAGTCAACATCTTTAATCAGTCGCACACAATACTGAATAAAAACAATTTCCACTGTTTATCGGCATTAGATTACTAAGAAAATTATTTTTTCCCTTAAACACGAAGTTACATTTTTAATTTTCAAGTTTTTGATTTTTTTATTAACTAAGAATTTAAACAACACTTCAACTAGTTATTTTTTTTTGTTCGGCATAGATGAAAGGTCCAATACCTCAGTTAAACTAAGAGATTACGTTTTGATATTGTTTGACAATTTACTAAATTTTAAGGTTTTCTTTATTTTCAAAATTTTTTTGTCAGTCACCATCTTTAATCATTCACAAACAATACTGAAAAAAACCGATTCCCTCTTTTTACCAACATTAAATTATTAAGAAGGATATTATTTCTTTGAAAAAATCATTTATAATTTGTATTTTCATTTTTTTGATTTTATATCGATGATGAATTGAAACATAACTTCAACTAGTTAATTTATTTTGTTCGGCATAGATGAAAGGTCCAATACCTCAGTTAAACTAAGAGGTTACATTTTGACATCGTTTGACAATTTACTAAATTTTTAAGGTTTTCTTTAGTTTCAAAATATTTTTGTCAGTCACCATCTTTAATCATTCACAAACAATACTGCAGAAAACCAATTTCCAATGTTTATCGACAATAAGTTACTAAACAGTATTATATTTCTTTGATCTACGGATTTATAAGTTGTATTGTCTTGTTTTTGATTTTACATTGAGGAAGAATTTAAGCCTTGAGTTAACTAATTATTTTTTTTTGTTCGGAACGGCTGAATTGTAAAATAAATAAGTAAAAACAAGACGTTGCATTTTATCATTTTTTGACAATTTGATAAATTTTAAGCTTTTCCTTAGTTTCAAAGTGTTTTTGTCGCATACCATCTATAATCAGTCACATAAAATACTGAAGAAAAAAAATTTCCATTACATATCGTAATTAAATTATTAAGGAGGCTATCATTTCATTGAAATACACATATACATATTTAGTTTTCATGTTTTGAGTTTAAATTGATGAAAAATTTAAACAAAACTTCAACTAGTTATTTATTTTTGTTCGGCATATATGAAATGTCCAATATCTCAGTTAAAATAAGAGTTTAAAGATTGATATAGTTTGAAAATTTACTAAATTTTAAGGTTTTCTTTAGTTTCAAAATGTTTTTGTCAGTCACCATCTTTAATCATTCACAAACAATACTGAAGAATAGCAATTTCCACTGTTTATTGACATTAAATTATTAAGAAGGCTATTATTTCTTTGAAATACGCATTTAGATTTTTAATTTTCATTTTTTGATTTTACATTGATGTAGAATTTAAGAACAACTTCAACTAGTTATTTTTTTTTTTTCGGCATAGATGAAAGGTCCAATAACTCAGTTAAACTAAGAGGTTAAATTTTGATATTTTTTGACAATTTACTAAATTTTAAGTTTTTTTTTAGTTTAGAAGGCTATTATTTATTTGAAATACACTTTTATATTTTTAGTTTTCATTTTTTTGATTTTATATTTATGAAGAATTTAAAAACAACTTCAACTATTTTTTTTTTGTTCGGCATAGACGAAAGGTCCAATACCTCAGTTAAACTAAGAGGTTACATTTTGACATCGTTTGACAATTTACTAAATTTTAAGGTTTTCTTTAGTTTCAAAATGTTTTTGTCACTCACCATCTTTAATCATTCACAAACAATACTGAAGAAAACCAATTTCCACTGTTTATCGACATTAAATTATTAAGAAGGCTATTATTTCTTTGAAATACGCATTTAGATTTTTTATTTTAATGTTTTTATTTTACATTGATTAAGAATTTAAGCACAACTTCAACTATTTATTTTTTTTTGTTCGTCATAGATGAAAGGTACAATACCTCAGTTAAACTAAGATGTTACATTTTTATTTTTATGAAAATTTAATAAATTTTAAGTTTTTTTTTTAGTTTAGAAGTATTTTATTTATTTGAAATACACTTTTACATTTTTAATTTTCATGTTTTTGATTTTATATTTATGAAGAATTTAAAAACAACTACAACTATTTTTTTTTTTTTCGGCATAGATTAAAGGTCCAATAACTCAGTAAAACTAAGAGGTTACATTTTGACATTGTTTGACAAGTTACTAAATTTTAATATTTTCTTAAGTTTCAAAATGTTTTTGTCACTAACCATCTTTAATCAGTCACAAACAATACTGAAGAAATCTGATTTAATCTGTTTATCGAAATTAAATTATTTAGAAGAGTTTTATTTATTGTGAATGCGTATTTCCATTTTGAATTTTCATGTTTTTGATTTTATAATGATGAATAATTTAAGACTAACTTCAACTAGTTGTTTTTTTTGTTCGGCATAGATGAAAGGTCCAATACCTCAGTTAAACTAATAGGTTACATTTTGACATCTTTTGACAATTTACTAAATTTTAAGATTTTCTTTAGTTTCAAAATGTTTTAGTCAGTCACCATCTTTAATCATTCACAAACAATACTGAAGAAAACCAATTTCCACTGTTTATCGACATTAAATTATTAAGAAGGATATTATTTCTTTGAAATACTCATTTATATTTTAATTTTCATGTTTTGATTTTATATTGATGAAGAATTTAAACACAACTTCAACTAGTTATTTTTTTTTTGTTCGGCATAGATGAAATGTCCAATACCTCAGTTAAACTAAGAGGTTAAATTTTGATATTGTAAGACAATTTACTAAATTTTAAGTTTTTTTTTAGTTTCAAAATGTTTTTGTCAGTCACCATCTTTAATCATTCACAAACAATACTGAAAAAAACCAATTTCAACTGTTTATCGACATTAAATTATTAAGAAGGCTATTACTTATTTTAAATACGCATTTACATTTTTATTTTTTATGTTTTTTATTTTATATTGATGAACAATTTAAACACAACTTCAACTAGTTTTTTTTTGTTCGGCATAGATAAAAGGTCCAATACCTCAGTAAAACTTAGAGGTTAAATTTTGACATTGTTGGAAAAGTTACTAAATTTTAAGGTTTTCTTTATCTTCAAAGTGTTTTTGTCACTCACCATCTATAATAATTCAAAAACAATACTGAAGAAAAACAATGTCCACTTTTTATCGACTATAAATTATTAATAAGACTATTATTTCTTTTAAATACGCATTTAAATTTTTAAGTTTTCATGTATTTGATTCTATATTCATGAAGAATTTTAACACAACTTCAACTAGTTATTTTTTTTGTTTGGTATATTTTAAAGGTCCAATACCTCAGTTAAACTAAGAGGTTACATTTTGATATCGTTTGACAATTTACTAAATTTTAATGTTTTCTTTAGTTTCAAAATGTTTTTGTAACTCACCATCTTTAATCATTCACACAAAATACTGAATAAAACCAATTTCCACCGTTTATCGACATTAAATTATTAAGAAGGCTGTTATTTATATGAAATAATAATTTATATTTTTAATTTTCATGTTTTTTGTTTTATATTGATGAAGAATTTAAGCACAACTTCAACTAGTTATTTTTTTTCTTCGGCATAGATGAAAGGTCCAATACCTCAGTTAAACTAAGAGATTACATTTTGATTAACCTTAAAAAATTAACCTTAAAAAATGAAATAAAGTTATGTCGACTTTGCATATTTTATTCAACTGTATGCGCGCGTACATAGGCTGCACCACGCGATCTGTACAGTTCCAACCACATTTGGCACATTTCCACCACGCGTTGCACAGTTGTGATTTTACACCTTTAATAATTCAAATGACATTAACATTTTGATTACTAGAGGTTTTATTGACGTTACGTGCCTATTAATTGGAATTTAACACCTAAACGCACTTGCAAAAATCACTGCACTGGTGTTTTGGATTTGCCAAGATTTAAATGTTAAGAGTGATAACATTTTTGTGTTTGTGCTAACGAGCTGTAAGTAAGGAGCGACACGACTCAATAGTAACCGAAACTCTAAAAACCAATATCCCCTACTTCGGAAGTTTCAAGCTCCTATCTGCAAAAATGTGGAAATAATTTCTTGAAGTAATTGATACTTAATGAAGAAAAAGGTGAAAATTATAGGTTTTTACACACACTCAACCCAAGAAAAAAGTTTTTTGTCACTCTAATAAGTTTATCGCTAGACATAGCTTTACAGAAAATTTTAAGTTTGAACAATTATCCCATGTAACCTCGTTTAAATTAACCATAAAAAATGAAATAAAGTTATGTCGACTTTGCATATTTTATTCAACTGTATGCGCACGTACATAGGCTGCACCACGCGATCTGTACAGTTCCAACCACATTTGGCACATTTCCACCACGCGTTGCACAGTTGTGATTTTACACCTTTAATAATTCAAATGACATTAACATTTTGATTACTAGAGGTTTTATTGACGTTACGTGCCTATTAATTGGAATTTAACACCTAAACGCACTTGCAAAAATCACTGCACTGGTGTTTTGGATTTGCCAAGATTTAAATGTTAAGAGTGATAACATTTTTGTGTTTGTGCTAACGAACTGTAAGTAAGGAGCGACACGACTCAATAGTAACCAAAACTCTAAAAACCAATATCCCTACTTTGGAAGTTTCAAGCTCCTATCTGCAAAAATGTGGAATTAATTTCTTGAAGTAATTGATACTTAATGAAGAAAAAGGTGAAAATTATAGGTTTTACACACACTCAACCCAAGAAAAAAGTTTTTGTCACTCTAATAAGTTTATCGCTAGACATAGATTTACAGAAAATTTAAGATTGAACAATTATTCTTTATTATTTCACCTCGTGTTTGATTTAGTCTAGTAGCTCTTTACTTTTAGTTGAAAAATGTCCTCTTGTGGGTTGTGGAAAAAAAAAAGTTTTTTGTCACTCTAATAAGTCTATCGCGTAAGGAACCATATCGCTGAATCTGAAGGTCTGATTTACATTCAGATTTATTGACTTTTTGGGTGAGGGGGGTGTTTCTCCCTTTTTCGAAAATCAGGCTCCCTGTTTTCAAAATCCCTTTTGTATAAGTTTCAAATATTTTATATTATTATAATGAATACATCGAAAACTCATATTTTGCCTTTTTGCTTAAAAGGATCCTTGCTAAATATAATACTGCGAGGAACTTAGTTTTCAGCAATTTAAAAAGGCAATGAAATTGACCCTTATCTTTAAATTACTTGATCAGATACCTTTTGATCCTAAGTTAGTTGCATATGCTTGAGTGGGTCGCATATGCCTGAGATATTAGGCGTTTTGAATCTGATAAGAATAAAAATTCTTGTTTTAGATTTTAATATATTCAGTTTCTTTAGTATATAATGTAGTTTCAATTTGGATTTTTAAACAGTTTTGAATATCCATTCTATCAATATACGATGTATGGCGTTTTTGACTGTGAGTACATTGGGGTGAAGAAATCAGCGTGTGGTGTGATTTTTGAATGCTCATTTCTACTGATGACTACTGATCTTCAAGAGGTCTCTTGTTATCACTGGTTGATAAACTATAATATGTATACGTACAATGAAGAGAGCTGGCGGAGTACACTTTACCTTATAAACAAAATGGGTTCGTATAATAGAATGATTCATCCATCCTATAACAAAGGGAAGGATTTATCCTACGTTCAGGAGGAAGTTAGAGAGATATGCTGTTTTTTTGGCGTAACTGCACTGTATGTAAAAGGGAATGTACCCTCTGACAAACTTTTAATTGAGAAATGCAAGTCAGATATACCATTATTCAACCTGGAAGATTTTGGTTGTGAGAAATTTCCGGGTAAAATACACAACCCAGAGGACGAAGTTCGATAGTTAGTAAATGGGTACCAATACATATTCCTTCTCGGAATATGTGTGTCAGATATTCTAAGAAGAAGAAGAAGAACAAGCAAGTCCCTAATATAGATTGGAATCATACTGAGTGGATGACAAACAATGATGAATTATTACAATAGTCATCACACTCATGACTAACCAACGGTCTTTTTAAAGACCACCAATTCTATAAACACTTCGTAACTATGGTAGTATGAATATTTTAGGTTCAATGTTTGAAGCTAGCTTCAGCTGAAGCTTAGGATAGTAGCGGACATCCTACTGTAGGGCTCATTTGAATGACAATTAAAAGTTCTAGTGCTCTGTTTAAGTGACCAAAAAAAACTGAAAGGGCAACTATGCTCCATTCAATGTTCAATTTCCCCAAAGTTACACAATCCAAATTTTTAGAAAGCCATTTTGTTCAGCGTAGTCGAAATATCTAATAACTATGTTAGTCATGTGTGTGTGTGTGTGGGTGTATGTGTGTGTGTGTTTATGTGTGTGTGTGTGTCTGTGTGTGTGTGTGTGTGTGTGTGTGTATGTCTGTGTCTATGTGTGTGTGTATGTGTGTGTAAGCCGTTACCAGAGCCTAAAAGTAAAGTACAAATTAAAAGCAGTCAAAAAAAGAAGAAAATAAAGCCATTTGGTTTTGATTTTGGAAAATGTCCAAAAAGTGTCCTTTTTTTTTTTCAAAAAGTTGCCTTTTTTGACTCAATAGTTTCCCTGTGTCCTTCAAAGTAAAAAAGTGTCCAAAAGCCACTAAAAGTGTCCATTTGGCATCCCAGCTAATTGTTTTTTTCCAAATTTTTAAAGAAAATTCGCAATTGAAAAGGGGATTTTGAATCCAACTTATGTTAATTTCTGCTCGTTTTGAGTTTGACTCGATTATTTCCTACAAGTTAAGTTAGAATGAAAATCAAGAATTTAGCATATTTTAAGTTTAAATTGAAAAGTATTCATATGAAAGAAAATTAAATTGGGAAGACATAGGGGATTTGCTCGTTTTGAGTTTGACTCGATTATTTCCTACAAGTTAAGTTAGAATGAAAATATTCGCAATTTTTTTTTTATTTATTTATTTAATTATGTAAAAGATCAAAAGTCTGTCTCATCCTTAACTCCTTACTCTTTATTGTGAAGTTGGCTTTTTTTTCCAAATTTTTTAAAGAAAATTGGGGGTCCCTCCCTTATATACAAAGTAGCTTAAATCTGTTATGAGTTTTAAACTTGCTCCTTACTTTAGTTGAAAAAATCTTTTATATTTTTTTAATTACATTTCATGAGAGTGTAAAGAATTTTGAATGCAATATTTTTTGGCAATGCAGAAAAAGATCAATATTTCAATGATCTCTGTTTCCATTTCAGGAAATAAAAAATGACAGAAAGATGTTTCATTAGCCTCGCTGAAATACCTGGAATTCGGAGACAATTGAAGTCCTCTACAATAGTGATAAACAAACTAACAGAAAG
Source organism: Artemia sp. Qi Xiang Cuo (assembly GCF_049724085.1). NCBI lineage: Eukaryota > Metazoa > Arthropoda > Branchiopoda > Anostraca > Artemiidae > Artemia > Artemia sp. Qi Xiang Cuo. The sequence goes on along the minus strand of NC_142797.1, from coordinate 4,324,684 downwards.
TGGGTTAAAGTCCTATGCTCTGCTGGCATCAGGATCTTTACATCCTATTTATGACGAATTTAACTTTAATTCCAAGTGTGAAATAAGCGAACCAAAGAAGGAAATTCCACTTGATATGAAAGATGAAGCACTTATAGGACAAGTAGAAAAGAAAAACTGGACAACCCAGCAAAAGCTGAAAAGAAAACTTAGAAACTCTGAGGCTACGGAAACGAAGTGGTCGGTTGAAAAAGGAAAGATAGATGGTAATGAAGAAGACAGAAGCCCTGTAAAGAACCTGAGGCTAAAAATAAGATCCACAAGCGATACATCTTCAATGGCACATTCTAAAAAACCGTATTCCAATATCGGATAAACCTCTTGAAGCAGAAATCTTGCCAGATAATTCTACTTGTATAAGTGAAGTAGATTTGTCTGATATTTGTTCAATCAAAGTTTAACATGAATGGGAAATTATATTTTTTATATACCCAAAAATATCGTAGGACCTTGCCAGTGAGAAATGGGTTGACTTTGTTTACTTTTTAAGTTTCTTTTGGAAGAGATTAAACTTTGTTAAGATTATTTGCTTATGGTTTCTTTTTTTCAATTCGAAGTGTTTCTTTTAAAAGAATCTTTTCATAGGTGACGTTGAGCGACACGACTCAATAGTAACCGAAACTCTAAAAACCAATATCCCTACTTTGGAAGTTTCAAGCTCCTATCTGCAAAAATGTGGAATTAATTACTTGAAGTAATTGATACTTAATGAAGAAAAAGGTGAAAATTATAGGTTTTATGAAATTGATCATAAGATTTAAATTATTCTATCAGATACATTGGCACTTTAAGATGAGTTTTGACCCGCATATGCTTGTGGGTATTAAGCGTTTACAAAACTCCTGGTTAATACAAAAAAATCGCGAAGACTAAAAAGTTCAACTTCCATTCTAAATTTTCTCAATGAAAATGAAATAAGTTATTGACCAATTCTATTTTCCCAAAATAATATCAAATTTTCCACTTCAGTTTAAAAAAATTCTGGTTAGTCTGAATTCCGATTCGTCGTTAGGTATTTTTCAAATTTATAACAAATTACCTCAGTTAACAGCTCCTTTGGTGTTACCTTAACTGTTAATCAGTTTAATCCTTTTTTTTCTCCACTGATACAATCAATCACTAATTAATATCGTTCATTGTCTAAGTAAATTAAGTTATCTCCTGCCCTACAGAAATGAGGGGACAAACCAATTTTTTTGTCTGCTTTTCAAAATGATCGTATTTGGAAACCTGTCATTTAACACTAAGAAGTAAATTGAGAAACCCCTTTTGCAATAACAATAGGCTTAGCAGCAATTAAATCTCATTGTTGGCAAAAATTCAATCAGATCAGAACTGATTAACTTGATCATCTTTTTTCAAAGTAAGTTAGATTATATTTCATCTTCAAAATATATGAAGTACTTTTATTCAGATCACAAATCAAGACTGAGTGAAAGTTATCACTTATCTTAGATAAAATATATTTTCTTGAAAAAACACAAAATAAGAAAAATAACTTAATAATCAATATACATTACCACCTGCATCACCGGCCCACCTTACAACATAACCCTCCATGTACCATAACCCCTGTCGAAACACCAAAATGACACTATAAATCTCAGAGAGACTAAATATCGTATAATTAAGCCCCGATTAAATGAATCCGCATGTAACTGAACCCTCGTGCAACTTACCTCCCTCAAAACACTTTTCAGCCATTTCTTGTTAATTACTTTATTTCTAAACAATTTAAAATTGACAACACTGAGCAAACCAAAACACTTTTCGGTCATCTCTTGTTAAAATTATCCAATCGCTAATTACCCCTTTTTTTCTCCACCTTCAAATGTTCCTTTAGTCATTGCTCAGTTAACACTAAGATGTAAGAAAACCATTCCTTTTATTCAAATCCTAATCACCAATCAAGTTATACTCGTTGTCATAATAGAAAACATGTCTAGCAACCCATGTAGAGTTCATTGTAATAAGCAAATGACCCTGGTAACCCAATTACTTGAAAATATACACACATATCCATGCCTCAGGCTTGTGAAAGTGCATGTATATTTTCAACGAATTGGGGCCTTACTACTACTAACCTATCGCGTCATTTGTGTTTTACTGAAAATAAATTATATTACAAATATGCCTTCTATCTTTATACCAATGAAGAATAGAAAAAATTGCAGCAAAAAATAGTCTTGAATTCCTGAGTTTCGATGAAATAAAATAATGAAATGTTAAATACTCAGTCTATTTTCAAATAATTCTTTCCAGTCATCTTGATTATTATAGTGATTTATTTTTTAGTTGTCGTCGGTGTCAGAAATACTCTGCTCAAGATAGCCTACATATAAATTCCAATAAACACAAATGATGGCTTAGAACTTTTACAGTTAAGGGAAGGGGGCATTAGCGAAACTCCTGTATGTAGTAATTTTTATTCATTTTAGATTTTACTTTAATATCCAATTTAATTTTTGCTCGTTTTAGGATTTTATTTATTCATCTTTATCAGTACCTGTTATCTTTATATTTGATATGATCATTTATTTTAGTTCCTGTTCATTTTATGTTTTATTTATTCTTTTAGGCCTATATTATTTTCTGGTCTTTACTTTTTATTATTGTTAAATGACTTTATTTCTATTGGTCTTAAATTTAAATTAAATTAAAATTTACTTTTCTGTGAAAAGCTTCCTTTTCGGAGTTTTTTTAAAAATTAATTTTTAGGAAGAAAAAATCACGATTCAGACAAAAATATTCCTCATCATCATTTCTCTAAACATTTACTATTCTTATAAACTTGTTTCTTGGATCAGTTGGAAGTTTGGATATTAGAAGAGCATAACAATCCAATTAGGTTTGGAAAGCAAAAAAAAGATGATTTTAAACAACGTCATTATTGAGCTCTATGGGAAGAGCAAGTTAACTTGAGTCTGAGTTTTAATGACATATTCTCTTTTTCTCTCAGTCTCTCCATGATAGGAGGGTAATATGAGAGATAGTCTTGCGAAAGAAAGAAAAACACTCCAGGTGAAATATGTAAATCTTCCAAGAAAATAATTAATCTTGCATTGTTTTGGATAGAAAGAAGATTCATGTTATGATTTATATCCCATACAGTGATGAAACTCGGACAAAAAGATTTATTTTCGGCGAGGGAAATTTCAACGCTATCCATCATATTTTACTGACATATTCTGCTTAGGTGAAAATTAAAACCAATAATAAATTCAGATTGAAGAAAATCATCTTGGTTTCCGTATCAGCATCTACTTTATTGTATACGTTTGTTTTAACGGATAAACTACGAAGGGAGAGATAACTCTTCCACTAAACGTTTTCTTTTGTGTTTAATATTAAAACAAATTCTGGAACTCATGGTTTAACTAGCTTTGTAAATTTAGTAAAGGTGTAATAATTTACAGTTGAAACTTCATTAGAATAAAATTTGCATTCTCGTTTGCATACTGTCGAATTTTAAAATTTTGTCTACCCCTTTAAACACTCTGTTATTGTTTTTTTCACTGGTTTCTAGTATATCAAAGCCTAAGCGAAAGAGATAGATTTCCTCCTTAAGTTTGCTATACAGCTCCCTATGTATACTATTTTTGCCATAATCATTGGAAGTGTGTGTGTGTGTGTGTGTGGGAGGGGGGTGTGAAAAAAATTGTTAGGAGCCCGGAAAAAATTTAAAGAGTTGTTAATTTACTGAGTTTATAAAATTGTTAGCCTCTTCAGCACTCATGCTTCAATCTTTGTCCAAATATATTCCTCCTAATGATGCCATGAATAACAATACAACACACTATTGCCGTTAATATGGTAACCGTTCATTATGCATACTACTACTACTAACAACTCACCGCAGCATCAAGCCGTTTAAGGCCAACAAAGCTACGCACACGCCTCTTCCATCCTAATATATTCAAAGCCTCCCTTTTTACACCCCCCAGGAAGTTCCTATTTCGCTTAAATCTTTTTTTCGACATCTTCCCCCCCCCCAACCGCGGACGGCATGCTTTCCGTTTACCCCTAGACGGTCGGCCGAAAAGGAAAATCTTCGGCAGTCTGTAATCCTTTATCCGCAGAACGTACCCTAGCCATCTCAACTTTTCTCTCATTATAGCCCTAGAAAGTGGGTTTGAATCACACTTTTCGTACAGCCTACTGTTTGAATTACAGTCAGTCAGCAACCAAAACAATCCGTAGGTAATTTCTCTGGGAAACATCTAGCAAATCTTCATCAATTTTTCGGAGCGTCCATGCGCTCCGAAAGCCATATTTGACCATTGTCAAAACTGTAGCTTCCAATATTCTAATCTTGGTTAGCAGATTTATCTTCTTACTTTTCCACACTTTTTTCAACTGTGAAAAAACACTAGGCCTGTATTAGTATTTCTAAGCCGGTTTGTTGCCTTAATTGGTGCTGGATGGAGTTTGGCCCTATTTGATCCTAAATTGCTGTTTTATGGTAGATAATGGCATATATCGGTACCATGCGATAAGATTATCTCTTTAGTTCCTTAAAAAGGGCACTTGAACTCTAAATATCCGGTAGAATGTGATGTCTTCCGAATTACTATAATTGCTGATCTGATGATTCATAAGAAAAAAAAACGCATGCCTGATCCTCCAACACGACAAAAATGGTGAATTTAGTATTTCTGTGGACAAAATCTTGAATCCTCTGCTCTAGCATTTTTAGATAGCTTGAATTTCATGGCAGAGTTCTCATCAAGATCTCAGTTCTTTTAGGATGCATTTTTTCCTTTTTTCTAAAATTATGAATATTTGCTTATGCTAATACTTTGTAAAGCGTAATATTAAACTTAATCTGTTTCACATTGTTGTAGATATCCCATAAATAGCTGATTCTTTTAATGCACATTTTATGCTGTTCAATCTCGTCTATTAGAGAAATGGTTGCCATTTGTGTGCATCCAGCCCTTCTGCCTGTGTCACCGATGCTTCCAAGCCCACATTCAGCTTTTCCTTCGCATTTCCAGGGCTTAACGCAAAGCTACTTTGTAATCAAATAAACACCTTGACGAAATGAATATCTAAAAAAATAAATAAGGGAAAACCCTTTCATGTAGGTAATAAAATTTTAAGATATTAATAGAATGTAGAATGACTTACGAGCCTCAAAGGATGAGTCATCAATATTCCTCCTGCGAAGACCGTTATATCCTCCGACACTGTTACAAACTAGGCGAATGCCATCATAAAGCTTTTCCCCGCAAAGACGCTTACTAGGTTCTCTTGCCACTCGACTAGCTTCACCGACCATACTGCATAACAGAAAGAATTACATTTCAATAGTAGAAACTGGGACGTTTCTTAGTGAGAATGGTTTATTCTCAAGGCAGCAAAAGAAAATTAACTTTTAATGACAATTTATTCATGAAGAATTTTTTCCAGATATATCATATCGGAATAATTCTTTAACTCAAGTGCCAAACTATGAATAAGTTACAGCTTCATTCTTCAAAAGTGAGAAATGTAAACATGTGTAGAATCTATTAGACATTAGATCAAGTGTCTGTAGCCTGAGTGAATGGCCACTTTTTATTACGTTAGCCAATTTCTGGGTAATCCTTACTCATCTATCTCGGTTTTTTTTTAATTTTATATGGATATACATCCTTATGTTTTATTTATCTTTATAAAATTCTCGCTCAATATTTAACAGCTGAAGATTCAGCTAATTCTGGGGGATAGTGCTTATACAAAAACTTTAAACTTGACGTTTTATTGTCTGGTCGTTCTTTACCCTCGCCCCAGATGTTTTATAAACTACTTCAACTATTGGCATTAGCAAATTAAAAAATACTAAAAAGTAAAGTCTGTTTTAACGTGTATTTTAGCAATCAATTTAGTTTCATTAAGCTTGTTTCTAGTGAATTTTAATTGGTATTTACACCCTTCAAACCAATCTCCTGCCAATTACGTATGTGTCATTTATTGATTCGCCAACTCAATATATTACTTCAGCCGACTAAACAGATTGCTTGAAAAATTTTCTACTGATGATCAGAAAGTTTATACTAAGGTATAAATTTTCCTCTTTTGCTCCAATTATTTTTCAATGAAGTGAAATCAAAAGAAAAAAAATGAAAAGTTTCCTTTTCAAATTGCAAAGAAAATTAAAATTCATAAATAAATTTATTATTTCTTTCATTCTGTGACATAAAAAAAAAACACTCTTTGCAGTCAACATCGTTTTGAGTAAAGTGTAAACGAAATTTTAGCCTCTATTGGGTTTCAAAGGGCAGTAGCCCCACTCTTATTTGTAGTAATTTATGTTCTTTTTTGAACTTTGACTTCGTTTTTGCTCTTTTGGGGTTTCATTTATTCATCTGAAGCTTTTCTCTTCGATTTAATTTTTACTTATTATAGGACTGTATCTGAATGACGATTTTGTTGCAGTACAGCACAACTATTTTTGCACTTGTTCTTTTTTATCGTCATCAGCAGTCTATAGCACACTAGTCGGAAAAGAAAGCAGTAATGGCTACAGACTGCAGCAATTTTGTAAGTATAACAATCTAGTTATAACCAATAGGCAGTATTTGGTCATAAAATGGCTCACGAAGTAAACATGGTATTCACATAATGGTAAGACAGCTAACCTTATTGATTATATTATTGCAAAGCAAAGACTGACAGGATGAGTAAAAGATACTAGTGTATGTAGGAACATAGCTAGGAATATGAGTTAAAAGACTTTATGTTTAATAGAGAGGAGAATGGGCTTGTACAAAAATCATCTGAGCGATAGATCATATGAAAATAAGAGGAATGTAAAGAAAGTGGAGAAAGCATTAAAATCTGAACTAAAGAGGTGTGAAGTGGAGACAAGGGACAAAACTGCTGAGGACCTGGAAGACGCAGCTAGACGGCATTATAGTAAAATATTGTACTGCCAAGTTAATAAATTGAGTCAATCTGGATTGCCCCAGTTAAATATTGGAACGGGGCCACAATTAGTTATACGAATAAATAAATGTTCGTTTTGAGTTTGAATCAGTTAATTATTGTAACTTCTGTTTGTTTTGGGTTTTATTTATTTATTGATGGTGATTTGTGGCCATTTTTTCGCTTGGAAAAATATTCGAATTTATATCTCCACAGTTTTGGTCTAGTGTACCTCTTTACTTGTATTTGAAAAACTTATTTCGTGGATTTTTTTTAAAACTAATCCAGAAAAAACAGGATATGCAATCGTAGTTTTACTTTTTCCTGAATAGAAAAACAACTTAATTTATATCACTTAATTCATATATGAATTCATATCTCTTTAAGAGTTAAAGAGAGATGGGTAGAAGATTTTGAGAATGTGCTATCCGGCATAGAGTTACAGGAAAAAAATATAGAGGAAAATGAAGTAGTTTGTAACACCTTGGATGTGAAGGAAGCTTCATTTTGCGAGGAAGAATTAGAAACAGTACTAAAAGAATTGAAAAATGACAAGGACCCAGGTGCTCATAGTGTGGTAAATGAATTTATTAAATATGGTGGCTATAAGGTTAGGAATAGGTTACTAAAGACTGTAATAATGATTTTTGAAAAAGGGAAAGTACCTAGCAATTTTCGGAAAACCCTAATAAGAAAGGTAATAAGAAAGAATTGGTAATTATAAAGGCATTACTCTGGTTTCTGTAGGTAGCAAATTACTTAGTAAGATGCTACTTCTTAGACTGAAAGATGCAGTAGAAACAGTTTTAAGAAAAGAACAGTGCAGTTTAAGGATGGGTAGAGGATGTGTCGAACAAATTTTCACTCTTAGGTTAATAATTGAGAAGTGCCTGAGTCATCAAACACCCTTAGTCCCAGGTTTTATAGATAATGAGCAGGCGTTCAATTCAGCTTATAGAAGAGCTTTAGCGAAGGTCTTATGGTATACCCGACAAATATATTAAAATTATTGGTGCTATGTACGAGAATAACAGTGCAGCAGTTAAGGTAGGAAATGAGGACAGTATCTGGTTTTGCATTAAACTAGAAGTAAAATACGGGTGTGTTCTATTTTCAATTATAGAGACCATTTTGTTGCACTGTGTCTTAAGGAGCAATGGAAAGGCAACGGGAGAACACGGAATTATGCTGGTGATTTAAGCATCCTAGATGAAAAAGTGAGCAAAATGAATGAAATTTCAGAGATTTTGCGAGTTCAGGGTGCTAGAATAGGTTTGAAAATTAATATTAGGGAGATTAAGTGGCTAATGCTAGGACTAAGTGAAGATGAAAAGGTGATGATGGGTAACGAAATGATCAATCAAGTGA
>NC_142797.1:4223446-4315868 GCF_049724085.1 Artemia sp. Qi Xiang Cuo | reverse complement strand
TATTGACTACTGCTGGTGGATGGTGTAATCTTCTTCGGTATAATTGGCGGTAACGGGCCTTCTTCGGCGGTAACTCCAGACACCAGGTTTTTTACACATTTGATATTTTGATTCGTAAAAATTTTTATCTTGCTTGGACACACCATGGTTGCCCCTCAAGAAACTCACGAAGTGGTCGCAGTTCCTCCAAATTAAATTATAGTGCTTGAACGTCACAGGGGCGGCTCGAAGCACTCAGGCCAGGGGGGGGGTGAGAACCCTCATTTAAACGACTTGTAGATCATGTTCTACGACTCGTCATTACCTACAAATTTCATAGACAATAATGTTTTATAATTTATACATACCTACCGGAACAAAGAAGGACAAAAACGGAATACTACATGCACAAATACACAGCTAAGAAAAGATTGAATCTGGATTCGCCTCTTCTTCAAAATGGACCAACGTTGACCAATCTTGTTTAAGTCTTCACCATCAGTGAGGTCTTTCTCACTCGCCAACAACATGCGGAAATCCAGTCAAGAATAACACATGGCAGTTCTCAGCCAATTCTTCACAAACTTTAGTTTGCTGAATGTTCTTTTGGCGGCTGCAACTGCAACAGGGGCAGTTGCTGCCAATTTGCAGAGACGACTATCTTGCTTAAGCTGACGGTTTCAGCGATGTCTTTCACCAAGGACTTCTCTGAAGCAAGAAGTGCCTTGGGAAAACTGGAACAAAACTTCAAGCTCTACTTGAAAACCAGTAGTGTCTGGAGCTCTTTCCTTTCTCGGGAAAAACTTTGTTGCTTGCTCAATATCTGCAACTGAGATACTTTTGTTCAAAGGAGGCTGGAGTATACCACTATATAACTTTTCCATATACGACCATATACATTTTTTATATATTTTTTTTACCAATTTGGTTCTATTTCGAACCCACTTGTTTCATTAAATGTCATTAGCTTACTATATGCCTGTTTGTTTATTCAGACTTTTGAGCTTTTCAATTCTTTTCAAATTTCTAGGTACTTGACAGTTTTATAACGTTTTTGTCTGTAATCTCTCTTTTTTTCAGCTTTAATGTCTTTTTGGGTTAAGGCTTCATTCACAGCTTGGATCTGATAAGTTAATTTTTTTTTTTTAAATCGATTTTTCGCAAAGCAACACTAAAAAGTGGTATAACTCTTTTTTTCATCAGTAAACACTCGAATTGCTAATTTATTTACAGTAACAAGTATTATTGCTGACACAGTAATAAAATTCGCCCCATTATGAAAGCATAGTGCCACCCGAATTTTCTGCGGTTGTAGATAACCTTTTTTTTTTCTTTTTTATATATATATATATATACATATATATATATATATATATATATATATATATATATATATATATATATATATATATATATATATATATATATATATATATATATATATATATATATATATATATATATATATATATATATATATATATATATATATATATATATATATATATATATATATATATATATATATATATATATATATATATATATATATATATATATATATATATATATATATATATACATATATATATATATATATATTTAGTTTATTCAAACACGGAAATTATCATTTTACAATCAAATAAATATTAGAAATAACGTTTCTATAGTGCTAGAGTATTTTAGTTAAAGCTCATCACGAGCAGTTGTATGTCCAACGAAGCTCACCAAATCCTCTAATGATCGACAACCATCCTCATCAGAAAAATGTTCAGACATTTTTTTGCCGTCCTTGTAAAGAAAAACTGTAGGTTCCTGACGATTGACCTCTTGCTGTGTACACAATTTTATGTTTAATTCGCAGTCAGCTTTGCCAATTTGTATGATTTTATGTCCAATATACTATTTGCCGAGTTCTTCCCATACTGGTTCTAAATTATTACAATTATCACACACGAGTTGAAAGAAATTGACAACTAAAATTCCTGAGCTTATACTTCTTTCGAAGTTGTCCTCCGATAATTCGACAACTCCAGTCGGTTCAGGACAAAGAGGAGGTTTATCTCCAAAGAAACGTGCCAAATACGTTAATGTTCTCCTCCCATCATAGTCACCCATTTTTTTGCCGTTCTTGTACCATTTTTTTGCCGTTCTTTTGCCTAACATGTTCATTGTCCTTTTCCTTGTCCTTTTCATTGTTCTTTGTCCTTCTAAAGAATGCAATAATATGATATATGAGCATTTGAAGGCCACAAACCAGGACTATCAAGATTTGGATGCGAATCTTGAAGATCAAAACATCCTGTCATTTCAAGTGATGCATATCTTCAAGAACCACCCTCAGGTATTTTAGCACCTTCCATTTCCAGGAATCAATTTTCATATCCCACGTTTTGTATATGCGTTTGCAAATAGACATATTCTTTTTGAAAATAATTTTTGATTTTTTTTTCGATATACTTTGCAGGAAAAAAATTGTCTGTATTTTTTACTTATATTAATAGAATGTGTATAAAATTAATAAAAAAAACAACTGTGCGAAATACTGTTTTGGTGCACTGGAACTCAAAAGGATCTTCTACGTCTGTATTTACGGTGTGACGAAATTATACCAAAACCATTCCCATTAGGTTTTAAATATAGTTTCGATCATCCGTGCTGGTACAAGTACAACAGGATGCCACACGAACCACATAAATGATAAACTCCAAAAGGCGAGGGCCGAATAGAGTCGATTATATGCCCAAGCTAGATACAAAAAAACAAAAAATAGATAAAAAAAAAAAAACTTAAAAAAAATATAAAAATGATATGATAAGGGATAACTTATAAATTTACGGTTTTTGTTAAACATATAGAACTCAGTAATATTATTACAAAACAGTCCATGGTAATGAACTGAGCGTAAGATGCGATGTTGCTCAATAGTGATCGAAGATCTAAAAAACTGCATTTTGATATCAATAGATACACCAAATAAACGTATCAGAGTCCCCTACTGCAGCGTTTTCAATTTCCGTTCTGTAAAAATGTCAAATTTGTGTATGTTTTCTGAAAGAAAGATCACAGGTGCATGTTTCTTGTTTTTTACCCCAGGTGTAATCGTATCGAACTAATGGCCCAGGAATATCAGAAGATGGCTCATTTAAACTTCTAGTTCTCATTCAAGTTCTAGTGTGTTTTTTAAGTTACAAAAATATTAGAGGGCGGATAACTCCCCTCCTACGCCCTTTTCTCCCCAAAGTCATCGTGGAATTGAAAGGTCTAATAAATATACCGTCAGGGATAACATGACCCCCTCCCTAAAGCTCCTTGATAGAGGGCTATAGGCTGTAAAATTTTATATATAGTATTTTTAATTTTATATATATTATTTTTAATCAAGAGATAACCACTTCAAATGTTAATGTCCTATAATTTTAGCCAGTAAAATCTAAAGAGCTATGATATTGAATTTTAACAGAAAATAATAATAAAATTCATAAAAAAACAACTGTCCAAAATATAAAACATCAAAGACGTAAAACACAGGCAAAACTAGTTTGTGTAACTTTATATTTGGTTCCGCCATTGGGTTCCACCCCTAGGGTACTGGAACTCAAAAGGATCCTCTACGTCTGTCTTTACCAAATCTTCCATTACAAATTACCAGACCATTTTCTTCACAATATGTCAATAATTCGAACTATATCAAAAGACGTTATGTGCATGCACATTATCAAAAAAGCGTATCTCAAGAATTGATTTGGGAATTAAGTTAGAAATTTCAGAGAATGCTTCAAGGGGAAGATCATCTGAACAAAAGGTAATATGTCCACACTACTGCTAGTACTGCTGTTATTGGTACATTTACTACTACTACTACTACAACAACTTCTTAGTATTTTGTTTCAGCGCCATTCCATCAAACTTGCATCAATTATAGTGTGGCCCGACGCGTGGTCACATTATTTTCCTAAATAATTGGTTCCTAATTAATTTTCAAATGATGGAAGTAGCAATATCTTATCAGACATAAAACACTTACTTTTACACTGTTCTTGATTTATACATAAGCCGGTATGACGAAATTAGACCAAAACCCTTCCCACTGGGTTTTAAATATAGTTTCGATCATCCATGCTGGTAGAAGTACAACAGGATACAACAATAACCACATAAATGATAGACTCCAAAAGACGAAGGCTGAATAGAGTCGATTATATGCCCAAGCCACATAATGAAACAAAAACATTAGATAAAAAAAAACATAACTAATAAAAATATACAAATGATATGATAAGGGATAGTTTATAAATGTACGGTTTTTGTTAAACATAAAGAACTCAGTAATATTATTACAAAACAGTACATAGTAATGAACTGAGCTTAAGAAGCGATGGGGCTCAAAAGTGACAGAAAACCTAAAAAACTGCATTTTGATATCAATAGATACACCAAATAAACTTATCAGAGTCCCCTACTGCAGCGTTTTTAATTTCCCTTCTGTAAAAATGTCAAATTTGTGTGTTTTTGCTGAAAGAAAGATCACAGATGCGTGTTTATTGTTTTTTTCCAGGTGTAATCGTATCGAACTAATGGTCCAGGAATATCGGAAGATGGCTCATTCAAACTTCTAGTTCTCATTCAAGTTCTAGTGTGTTTTTTAAGTTAAAAAAATATTAGAAGGCGGATAACTCCCCTCCTACACCCTTTTCTCCCCTAAGTCATCGTGGAATTGAAAGGTCCAATAAATATACCTTCAGGGATAACATGACCCCCTCCCTAAAGCTCCTGGAGAGAGGGCTATAGGCTGTAAAATTTTATATATAGTATTTCTAATTTTATATATATTATTTTTAATCAAGAGATAACCACTTCAAATGTTAATGTCCTATAATTTTAGCCAGTAAAATCTGAAGAGCTATGATATTGAATTTTAACAGAAAATAATAATAAAATTCATAAATAAGAAAAACTTTCCAAAATATAAAACATCAAAGACGTAAAACACAGGCAAAACTAGTTTTTGTAACTTTATATATGGTTCCGCCATTGGGTTCCACCCCTGGGATACTGGAACTCAAAAGGATCCTCTACTTCTGTCTTCTACCAAATCTTCCATTACAAATTACCAGACCATTTTCTTCACGATATGTTAATAATTCGAAAAACGAAACAATAGTAAAAGAAGAGAAAAACGAGGATTATACAAGCCAGTGAAACATATGGACTAAAATGCAAATATTTCGGTCAAGACCTCCGCTTGACCGTCCTCAGTGCAGGATAATCACATCAAAATTACTAATAAAACTCCCTGGATACTATAAAGAAAAATATTCAAACCTTGAAACGAAACGTAACTAAAATTCGAAGACCCTCTCCATGCAACGGTGAAAGGGTAACTGAATGAAAAAATACAGTACTGAATGGGAATTCAATTTTTTAATTTATACAGAGCATTTTTAAAAGCTAAACGCTTTCCAGGTAAAACAATCAGAGATTAGGTTAGGTTGCAAAATGTGATTTTTTTTAATATTTAAGTAAAAACGATCAGAATTAATTAGTTCATTATAAATGGGGTTTCTCCCGTGTCTTTATTGAGAGCAACCTTTCGGTGAATGTACTTTTTTATCTCAACTGCCTCCCTGAAAACTTGGATGAGACCTTTAACAGGGGCAATAATAGAGGTGTTATCGAATAAAACGAGATGGTGTGGGTTGTCATTCACATGCTGAGCCAAGGCGGAATCAAAAATCTCAGGCCTTTGGCATAGCTCCATAGCTTTTTCGATTGAGAACCTGTGTTCCAACAATCTCTCCCCCAATTGCTTGTTGGTTCTTCCAACATAGAAACAGCCGTAAGAACATGAAACCCTATAAACACCACTGCCCAAAATAGGGCTCGTTTTATCTTTACCACTGTTAAAATAGTTCTGGATTTTATTAGAATTTTTGAAGGTAACATTGAAGTTATGTTTTTTAAGTATTCTTTGCACTTTGTCACCTAATTTGCGATAATAGGGTAAAACAGTGAAAACTTTCTTATCACCCACTAAGGGGATGATATCCATTGGAGTTTGTGGAGATGATAAATCCTTTTCTGCCTTTTTTTGTCTTTCTTCTATGATGGATTCCAGTAACTTAATGGGATATCCATTGCAAAACAAAATGTCCTTCAGATAATTTAATTCTGGGATTATATGAGCCTTTGAACAAATTCTCATGATGCGATCAACTAAAGATATAACTACTCCTCTTTTTACACAAGGAGGGTGGTTGGAAGAGAAATGCAAATACCTATCATTATTCTTAGGTTTTCTATAAATTGAATATACAAGGCTGTGAGCTTTGTTGAAGATTAAGACGTTTAAAAAAGACAGTTTATGATTATCTTCTAGTTCCGAGGTGAACTGAAGTCTGGAATCGAAACTATTAAGATGAAGTAAAAAAGCGTTAAGTTCTATCTCTCCGTGATTCCAGACAGAGATCACATCATCTATAAACCGGCACCAGAAGCGGTGTTTCAGAGGAAAAGTATTCAAAGCGGAGGTTTCAATAAATTCCATGTAAAAAGTGGCCAAAAAAGGTGAAAGGCTTGTACCCATAGGGAGCCCATTTGTTTGGGTGAAAAATTGATTTTTGTACCGAAAATATAAGGAATATCTATTGCAATGGCGAACAAGTTGCATAATAGTTTCAATATCTAATGTTTTGTAATCCATCCGGTCAATATTATCCTCTAGTTTCTTTTGAAAAGCCAATTCACATTTTTTTATATCACATGATGTATACATCGAAATGGCATCAAAACTGGCCAAAACTGTATCTTTTTTTATATCAAAGTTTTTTAATTTTTCCACGAGGTGTACTGAATTTTTAATGTAAAAAGCTTGCATCGACACAAGAGGACAAAAAATTGTGGCTAGCCATTTTCCCAGTCTGGAAGCTGGCAAACTATAAAAGGCCACAATTAGGCGCAGAGCAATTCCATTTTTGTGAATTCTTTGGAGACCATAGAATTTAGGAGTGGAGAACTCTTTAGGGTAAACCAGTTTGTACATTTGTGGAGTAATGAGTCTTTCTTTTTGAAAAATTCCCAAATCTTTTCGTACTTCACGGGTGAATTTGTTGGTGGGATCTGACTCTATACGTTTATCAGTGTGAGTGTCGGACAAAATATCCGTAACTTTTTTATTGTATGAAATTTTATCAACAATAACAATTTTATTCTCTTTTTCAGGCCTGGTGATAAAGATGTCTGGGTCTTTTTTTAAATTTACCAGAATTTGTGTTTCCCGAGTTTCTGAATTTGAGGAATAAGGAGTGAAGTTAAGAAGATTCTTGACAACCTCCCCTCGAAGTAAATCGGGATTTTCCACAATATCTCTTGAGCCAAATATACCCGCCTCCACACTGGATACTATCTCTGAGAAATTTACTCGTGGATGAGACCAGCAAAATTTTGATCCCTTAGACAAGACAAAGATTTATTCCGGTGTAAGAACTTTCGAAGATAGGTTCTCAATGGCCGGGCCAGGACAGAATCTAGGGATGAAACGTCTTGAATTTTTAAATTTTCGTATTGTAATTTTAAAAACTTTTCTGATAAACGAGCTCTAGCCATAAAAAAGTCGTGACGGAATTTTTTTTTTTATCCAGGCCTTGAAGAATTTCTCTATATGCTCATAGTAGTCCATATTTTGCTCCCTGGTTCTCATTGGCGTAGTGAACTTGGACCATCTTCTCATTTTTTGATTTTAATATTTTTGATAAAAATGGGTCATAACTTCATTTTCTTCTTCTAATTCTGCGGACGCGTGGATTTTTTTTTTTTATCCAGGCCTTGAAGAATTTCTCTATAGGCTCATAGTAGTCCATATTTTGCTCCCAGGGTCTCAATGGTGTTTTGTACTTGGAACATCTCATCTTTTTTTTATTTTAATCGAGTTGATAAAAATTGGTCATTAATTCAGTTTGTTCTTCTAATTCTGAGTAATCCTGTATTTTTTTTTTTTATCCAGGCCGTGAATAATTTATCTATTTTATGATTGTATTCCAATTTTTTGTCCCTGGGTATCATTGGCGTCGTGAACTTGGACCATCTTCTCATGTATTGATTTAAATCATGTTGAGAAAAATGGGTCATAACTGCAGTTTCTTCTTCTAATTCTCCGGAAGCGAATTATTTAATAATTAGAACTAAATCAAAAGACGTTATGTGCATGCACATTATCAAAAAAGCGTATCTCAAGAATTGATTTTGGTATTAAGTTAGAAATTTCAGAGAATGCTTCAAGGGGAAGATCATCTGAACAAAAGGCAATATGTCCACACTACTACTAGTACTGCTGTTATTGGTACATTTACTACTACTACTACTACTTCTTAGTATTTTGTTTCAGCGCCATTCCGTCAAACTTGCATCAATTATAGTGTGGCCCAACGCGCGGCCACTTTATTTTCCTAAATAATTGGTTCCTAAAAACTGTTCAAATGATGGATAGTCAATCTTACTACAAAACAAGACTGAAACATTTTTTTTGCCTGTTCAAAGGAATGATGTTTGGTTTCCACTACACATCTTTTGACGCCAATTCAAAGCCTTAACGTTTCTTTTTTCTTTTTTTTTAACTCAAAATTTTTAACTCGAAATTTTTATTTGATCAAGAATCAGATCACAGATCGGATCACCTCGGCTTCTGTACATCAGGGGGTGGTATAAAAAACAACTGTCCTAAATATAAAGCATCAAAGACGTAAAACACAGGCAAAACTAGTTTGTGTAACTTTATACATGGTTCCGCCAATGGGTTTCACCCCTGGGGTACTGGAACTCAACAGGATCCTCATCCTCTGCAGGAGGCCGAAACACTGCTAAGGTCAAGGGATAAAAGAATAATGCTAATAGAATTATAAGAGAAAGAACAATTAAGTCCATTTTGGCCGTTGTATAATTCTTCTCTTGTTTCTTCTAACGTTTCTTTTTGAACGAACTTTATCATTCAGGAAAGCCGTTGGACCAGTTTTTAAGCTTTATTCATTCATTTTTTGGAAGGCAGCTCAATTTTCTATTTTCTTCCTTTGATAGTTTCTTATCTGATTCAGATATCATATTAAGTTAATATTTAATACCACATTCCAAAATAATTTCTCGTAATGAAGTTCGAGGTTCATTTTTCCGTTTGAAAATTTAGTGCTGCTTCTGTTTCGTTTATTTATTTGTTTTCTGGAACTTAGATATTAACCGGGATTTCAGAATTGAAGGTATCTTAACTTTTTAATGTTTTTGTTATGTCTTTATGTACTGCTACTACTGAAAACTCACTGCAGTAAAAAGCCGCCTGAGGCCAACAAAGCTACGAATCCTCTTCCTCAAAAAAAGAAATTCCTTTTTTCTTTAGATGCTTTTTTTTATCACATCCTGACACCCCAACTTTGGACGATCCTCTTTCTGTTTAGCCCTAGATGGTTGGCCAAAAAGAACGATCTTCGTAAATCTTTCATTCTTCGTCCACAGAATCCGCTTCATCCCCTAGCCATCTCAAACTGTCTCTTATTATAGGCCTAGACAACGGGATCGAACCAAACGTTTTGTACAGCTTTCTGTTTGAAATACGGTCAGTCAGCCGGGTATCCAGAACGATCTGTTGGTAATTTCTCTGGAAAACATCGAGCAACACCGCTTTTCGGAGTGCCTATCCTTCAGAACCATATTTGACCACTGTTATCCCTTTAGCTTCCAAAATTCTAGTTTTAGTTTGCAGATTTATCTTCCTATTCGTCCAAACTTTTTTTAACTGTGTAAAAACACTGGGCCTTGACTATTCTACTTGCTGTTTGTTGTAGTTCTTCTGCTGCAGTGGGGAGTAGTTTAGTTTTTCTGTTATTGGGAGCGTTGGAGGTGGAAGTAGATGAAGAGGATGGAGTAGATTGGGGAACAAGAGTTGCGGGAATAGGAGAATAAACTGGGGTTGGTGAAGGATTTGACACACATGGGTTTTGGGGTGGGGGTTTGAGATTTGGAAAGGTTGGCAGTGATGGTGGTTGGGGGACAGATTTCCCAGGTTGATTTGTCAATTTGTCAAGGAGTGATGGTTGGTTGATTTGTCAAGGAGGATTGGGGGATTGGGAAAGGTTTCACATGAGGAGTTTGAGTTTGATATTTGGAGGATTGGGGGATGGGGAAAGATTTCACATGAGGAGTTTGACTTTGATATTTGGAGGATTGGGGAATATCTGAGTTGAGGTTTGATGTTGAGCTTTCATCACTTGAAATGGTAATGGGCAGATCTACTGGTCCATCATCTCCAGAGAGCTGAATAATGACTGTCTCTTCAGTATGTATTCCCTGATGTCATGCAAGACAAAGTAAGTTGAAAATATTTCCATCTACACTACAAAGCACGTATATTTTTAGTTTTTAACCCTATCTATAGCTGTCTTTGAAAACCAAAAAATTAAACGGTCTAATTTTTTTCACAGAAAGTAAACAGAAGAAAGATGTAAATGGTTGGTAGTTTTGTCAAGGATTACTATTCCTTAAGAGCCTTGCAATCAGCATAACTTGAATCTAATTTCCATAAATTTAAATGCAGAGCTTTGGCCATTAATTATTAAATATTTTATACTAAAAAATTGTCACTGGCAAATCTTTTGAAACTATTGAAAGATCTATTTAGACGCCATTTCCTTCTGAACTTTCTTTTCAAGCTTGGTGGCTGTTTTACGCATATCATGTCTTCTTCATACAAAGCTACAAACACTGCAGAGCACGGTTGATGGTGAATAGTGAAATGATTATAGTAATGTTACATAAGATAAATATATTCCGTTATGAATTGTAGTCTCTGATCGTATATACTATTCTGTGTGCTCATGATATATTGCTCAGCTGTAACTTAATACATGAGAGGTTCAGGGTTCTTAGGTGATTTATAAAATTACTTTGTATTTTATCCTAAAATACTTTGTTGAAATTTTACTGTTAATATTTTTGAGCAATCACCTCTAATTATTAGAGATTTACTCATCCTTCATGCCCCTTATGTGTAGACCTTTAATGTGTAATATTAATGTGTTAATATTTTTTACGTAAATGATATAGACTGCAAGTGAATACTTAGTATATGCAAAGTGGGGATTACCAATTATAATGAAAGGGTGTCACAATTAGCTTAGTATGAAAGTCAATTGTGTTCCTTTAGAACATATGTGTCAATTATACAAAATATGACTTACGACGGACCAAATTAAACAGCTTAAATCTATTTAGAGGATGTGCTGTTTACCCAGGACTGTTATTTTAACCAGTCTACGAATATTTTTCATCCGTAAATTTTATTTCAAGTTATTTTTTGGTTTCTAGACCATAAAATGTTTTATCCATGATCCAACACGAGCCAAATAGCAAACTGGTCCGTATTTTGTATATTTATATATTTGCATATTAATAACTGACACATTTTAGACTACGTTCTATTCTTAGTTCAAACGTAAAGTATTATTGTGAACCAAAGTCAATTAATTATTTTCATTACCCGAATCAATTCACGAATCAAAATTAACACCAAAACCGTAATAGGGCAAA
This sequence comes from Artemia sp. Qi Xiang Cuo, assembly GCF_049724085.1. Taxonomy (NCBI): domain Eukaryota; kingdom Metazoa; phylum Arthropoda; class Branchiopoda; order Anostraca; family Artemiidae; genus Artemia; species Artemia sp. Qi Xiang Cuo. The sequence goes on along the minus strand of NC_142797.1, from coordinate 4,304,321 downwards.
GCATTAAAAGATTGTCTTAAGTGCTTCAAATACTAAATTTTTTCTCCTATCCACAAATTTCTTAACTAACTGCATAAACTGTCGTAATAAAACTACTTTACGTTTCAGATTTATGATTAATTAAACTTACAGATAACGGACGTAAATTAGGGATATATGATTTCAACATTCCAACGGTTTTAATACAGACATTAGAGATAACTACTAGATTTCTAGAGCATATAGAATCGTTGGATGGTTATGTGTTTTGATTACTTTTGAAATAGCCGAAGTACGATTGTGGAAGCACGCAAAGATTGTTGTTTGTACTTTAATCTTTCCCTTTATAGATATATTTTAGTGAAATAGGAGATCATTCTAAGAAACCATCAACAACCTTTACAGTGCCATGCTGTACAGTTGTATTTTTAATTTTAAAATAAAAGAATTATAAATCACACGTCTGAAACCCCAAGGGACTATGCCTTCTATGATAATAAAAAAAAATTACAAGATTAATTAGAGATTAGAAGACATTAAAACAAAAACATACACATACAACATAACATAAAACAGAGCTGAATTAGATCTTAGCTCAAATTGCTGAACTGAGCTGAGACACTGAATATATACGATTTGGAAAGTGATTGGAGACGCTGGGCATCCGTGAACAATTGCTTAATTGACAGAGGAATTTGCGACAATATTTGAAGGCGCCCACCTGCCCAGAGTCTCGGGCAAGTGACCCAAAAATTTGAAAAATTTGTGAAAAATTCAAATTTTTTTCAGAATGTTCAGCTGAGCTTAGGCAATGAATAGGTACTGTTTGAAAGATAAAGATGGCTTTAAACGATTTTCTGCCTGTCATTTCAAGCAAATTTATGGTCCTATGTCAATTATAAATTGCTTAGAAAAAAAAATAAAAAAAAATGAGAGAGAGAACAAGAGAAAACTGTAATCCTAATCCAGCAATTGAGAGACATATGTACGTGAACGAGGTTTTGACCTTACTCATCTATCCAACTACGTAGGACCAAACAGTGTAACCGAATCATCAACCAAATAGAAATGTCCAAATCCATGCAAATTCGTCATCAATAACTATAAGTCGTTTTAAATTTACAAACAAAAGCACCTTAAATCTAGTGAAATATTTCCAAGTATTACATTTCATTAGGGCTCATCAGAAGATGTACCACCTGCCTTAACGGGTTTCGAGGCTTTACTTTCTTTACCCGCAAGTGTTTGAAATATGTGTAATTACTGCAAATTTTTGCATACTTAAATAATTGGGAATAATAAGCTGAATAAGTAATATTTGAATGCATATTACTTTCAAGGAATGGAAAATTAATTTCTTCAAAATTAAAATCATCCGTTTTATTATATATTTTAAAAACTAATTTATTATTGTCCGAAATATTAATATTTAAATGTAAGAAATGGTCAGAGTGTCCTGTCCCATAGCTAGGCTTCAGAATTAACTCTACTCTGTACAATTTATTACTAAGAGATCGTCCAGATATCTTTTATTATTTGAAAGGTTATATCGTAAAACAATTAATCGCGCCAAACATTCTTGGGGACATCTTGTAGTTTTCTTTTCGCCATTTCTTTCCTTGTGATCAGCCTTCTGTTTTGTTTTGATTGTGTTTAAAGTGGCTGGAGGGCAATTGGCATATTCATCGGAAGTGTTTTTCTTGCCTTTAATTTCATTTTTCCTTGCTCCATCACCCTGGTCAACTTCTGTGGGAAAACTGATGCTACACATTGGTACCGAGACCACGGTCTTTTTTCGAATACATGCGTTGCATGATTCTGTTTCTACGATCTTAGCTATATTCGGTCTGATAAATACTGGAACCTTCTTTGTTACAATTCTTGGTCTCGTACACAGTGAATTTTGCTTTGGGGTGAATCTGTCTGTTTTTTCAACTGGTACTCTCCAATAGACTGGCCTGGCTCTCGGTTCATTTTTTAAATTTCAATCTGAATTAATAAACGAATTTTATTTTAAATAAAAAAATTGTCACACAATTGAGGTACCAATGGTTGGACCTCAGTCATAGTTAATACTCTTTGTCGTATCTTCTTGATGAATGGAAACGCAATAGATCTAGGTATCTTGTATACACAGATATTCCTTGTATTTTTAATCAATCTTCATATATGGAATTGACTTGTTTCTCGTACCTCAGTCGATTCATATTTGCCTTATCCCTTTTCCATCACTCAAACAAGTAATTTTCAATTGGTCTCTCATTTTCAAATGAACGCTTTATATACAGCGCAGACAATTTATACGCCAGCTGGCGAACTCAGTTCCTCTGACAAAAAATTCGTGCGCGAACTCAAGCGTGGAGCTAGATTTTTATTACACTATATTAACTTTATAGTGAGCTTTAGCATTTTACTCCTATCACATTGATAAAAAACAGTAATTACATTAATAGATTAAATCCAAAGTATTTAAAAATAACAACGTCCGTGTAGCTTTTTTAAAAATTTTAATACCTACAACGGGCTCCGGCCCGGACCCCCCCCCATAGTGCCTCGATGGGTTAAAAGTTCAATGTTTTCCAATTCGGTATATTAATTTGTCACGGGTTTTATTTGTTTTTAATTATATTACATTTATTTATACATTAAATAATATTCTAATTAATTTTTTTCGCTCCCTTTTTTATGTATAACTATGGCAAACAATAAAGCCCCCTTTGTTTGTTAACAAGAAAATAGTTGCTTAGTTAATTAAATAACCATTGTGCCAGTGGCAGATCCAGATTAGGGGTCCCCCCCTAACTTAGTCTAAAGTAATTTAGTTTACTTATATAACGCAAGTGTACGTTAGTTATACTTTTTCCTAACGCACGCTTATCAGATCAACCGATTTTGCTCCCCCACTAAAAAATCCTTGACCCGCCCCTCACGTGGGCACCAGAAAATAAAGTTTAGGCCAATTACACATGGTGTTTTCGGAGTGGGAAACCCCGCTTTTATTTTTTCAGAAAGCTAAATGTGCATCCAATCCATTTAAACGTTTGCATTATAAATTAAAATATGCTATTGATATTTAAAAAATAATTTGTCGATTTTGTTCTTTGATGTGGAAAAGTAATATATGCTTGCGTATTTCGTAAATTTGAAATTATGAGTTGTATTATATATAAAAAGAGTTATGCTTAAATAAATAAATTAACGGGTTTATTGAATTTAATTTAAATCTTATACACCTATTCAAATTGTTGCGATCCATTTGCTATGCAGCTTAAAGAAAGATTATTGATACAAATAAAATAACGTTACAATTGGTCTATGCTGTTAGTGTTCTTTTTCATATGAGGACTTGTTCTGTAATTTAAAATAAAAAAAAATGAAAGTTTTGAGCTCAGAAATTAAATAAATTTTAGGGAAAATATCAGAAGAGTTACATGTTATATTACTGCAAAAAAAATGTTTACTAAATCAAAAAAGAAACTTTACCTCGATTGGCCAAATATTGAAGCATGTTTGGTCTCTTCTTATGAATAAATAAAAAAATCAGTTTTTTTAACTGAAAGTAAGTAGCGACATTAAAACTTAAAACGAACAGAATGATGGACGAACAGTTACTGGAATGATGGATTCCAGTAACTTGATGGGATATCCATTGCAAAACAAAATGTCCTTCAGATAATTTAATTCTGGGATTATATGAGCCTTTGAACAAATTCTCATGATGCGATCAACTAAAGATATAACTACTCCTCTTTTTACACAAGGAGGGTGGTTGGAAGAGAAATGCAAATACCTATCATTATACGTAGGTTTTCTATAATTTGAATTTATAAGGCTGTGAGCTTTGTTGAAGATTAAGACGTTTAAAAAAGACAGTTTATGATTATCTTCCAGTTCCGAGGTGAACTGAAGTCTGGAATCGAAACGATTAAGATGAAGTAAAAAAGCGTTAAGTTCTATCTCTCCGTGATTCCAGACAGAGATCACATCATCTATAAACCGGCACCAGAAGCGGTGTTTCAGAGGAAAAGTATTCAAAGCGGAGGTTTCAATAAATTCCGTGTAAAAACTGGCCAAAAAAGGTAAAAGACTTGTACCCATCGGGAGGCCATTTGTTTGGGTAAAAAACTGATTTTTGTACCGAAAATATAAGGAATATCTATTGCAAAGGCGAACAAGTTGCATAATGGTTTCAATTTCCAATGTTTTGTAATCCATCCGGTCAATATTATCTTCTAGTTTCTTTTGAAGAGTCAATTCACATTTTTTTATATCACATGATGTAAACATCGAAATGGCATTAAAACTGGCCCAAATTGTACCTTTTTTTATATCAATGTTTTTTAGTTTTTCCACTAGGTGTACTGAGTTTTTAATGTAAGAAGCTTCCGTCGACACAAGAGGACGAAAAATTGTGGCTAATCATTTTCCCAGTCTGGAAGCTGGCAAACTATAAAAGGCCACAATTGGGCGTAAATGAACTCCATTATTGTGAATTCTTGGGAGACCATAGAATTTAGGATCGGAGCACTCTTTAGGGTAAACAATTTTGTACATGTGTGGAGTAATGAGTCTTTCCTTTTGAAAAATTCCCAAATCCTTTCGTACTTCACGGGTGACTTTGTTGGTGGGATCTGACTCTATACGTTTATCAGTGTGAGTGTCGGACAAAATATCCGTAACTTTTTATTGTATGAAATTTTATCAACGATAATAATTTTATTCCCTTTTTCAGCCCTGGTGATAAAGATGTATGGGTCTCTTTTTAAATTTACCAGAATTTGTGTTTCCTGAGTTTCTGAATTTGAGGAATAAGGAGTGCAGTTAAGAAGATTCTTAACAACCTCCCCTCGAAGTAAATCAGGATTTTCCACAATAACTCTTGAGCCCAAAATACCCGCCTATACACTGGATACTATCTCTGAGAAATTTACTGGTGGATGAGGCCAGCAAAATTTTGGTCCCTTAGACAAGACAATGATTTATTCCGGTGTAAGAACTTTCGAAGATAGGTTCTCAATGGCCGGGCCAGGACAGAATCTAGGGAGGAAACGTCTGGAATTTTGAAATTTTCGTATTGTAATTTTAAAAACTTCTGATAAACGAGCTCTAGCCATAAAAAAGTCGTGACGGAATTTTTTTTTTATCCAGGCCTTGAAGAATTTCTCTATATGCTCATAGTAGTCCATATTTTGCTCCCTGGTTCTCATTGGCGTAGTGAACTTGGACCATCTTCTCATGTATTGATTTAAATCATGTTGATAAAAATGGTTCATAACTGCAGTTTCTTCTTCTAATTCTCCGGAAGCGAGGATTTTTTTTTTATCCAGGCCTTGGAAGAATTTCTCTATATGCTCATAGTAGTCCATATTTTGCTCCCTGGTTCTCATTGGTGTAGTGAACTTGGACCATCTTCTCATGTATTGATTTAAATAATGTTGATAAAAATGGTTCATAACTGCAGTTTCTTCTTCTAATTCTGCGGAAGCCATGATTTTTTTTTTTTATCCAGGCCTTGACTAATTTATCTATTTTCTCATTGTAGTCCATATTTTGCTCCCTGGGTATCAATGGCGTATTGAACTTGCACCATCTCATCTTATATTTATTTAAATCATGTTGATAAAAATGGTTCATCACTGCAGTTTCTTCTTCTAATTCTCCGGAAGCGAATTATTTAATAATTCGAACTCAATCAATAGACTTTGTGTGCATGCACATTATCAAAAAAGCGTATCTCAAGAATTGATTTTGGTATTAAGTTAGAAATTTCAGAGAATGCTTCAAGGGGAAGATCATCTGAACAAAAGGCAATATGTCCACACTACTACTAGTACTGCTGTTATTGGTACATTTACTACTACTACTACTACTACTACTTCTTAGTATTTTGTTTCAGCGCCATTCCGTCAAACTTGCATCAATTATAGTGTGGCCCAACGCGCGGCCACTTTATTTTCCTAAATAATTGGTTCCTAAAAACTGTTCAAATGATGGATAGTCAATCTTACTACAAAACAAGACTGAAACATTTTTTTGCCTGTTCAAAGGAATGATGTTTGGTTTCAACTACACATCTTTTGACGCCAATTCAAAGCCTTAACATTTCATTTTTCTTTTTTTCTTAACTTTAAATTTTTATTTGATAAAGAATCAGATCACAGATCGGATCACCTCGGCTTCTGTACATCAGGGGGTGGTATAAAAAAACAACTGTCCTAAATATAAAGCATCAAAGACGTAAAACACAGGCAAATCTAGTTTGTGTAACTTTATACATGGTTCCGCCATTGGGTTTCACCCCTGGGGTACTGGAACTCAAAAGGATCCTCATCCTCTGCAGGAGGCCGAAACACAGCTAAGGTCAAGAGATAAAAGAATAATGCTAATAGAATTATAAAAGAAAGAACAATTAATTCCATTTTGGCCGTTGTATAATTCTTCTCTTGTTTCTTCTAACGTTTCTTTTTGAACGAACTTTATCATTCAGGAAAGCCGTTGGACCAGTTTTTAAGCTGTATTCATTCATTTTTTGGAAGGCAGCTCAATTTTCTATTTTCTTCCTTTGATAGTTTCTTATCTGATTCAGATATCATATTAAGTTAATATTTAATACCAAATTCCAAAATAATTTCTCGTAATGAAGTTCGAGGTTCATTTTTCCGTTTGAAAATTTAGTGCTGCTTCTGTTTCGTTTATTTATTTGTTTTCTGGGACTTAGATATTAACCGTGATTTCAGAATTGAAGGTATCTTAACTTTTTAATGTTTTTGTTATGTCTTTATGTACTGCTACTACTGAAAACTCACTGCAGTAAAAAGCCGCCTGAGGCCAACAAAGCTACGAATCCTCTTCCTCAAAAAAGGAAATTCCTTTTTTCTTTAGATGCTTTTTTTATCACATCCTGACACCCCAACTGTGGACGATCCTCTTTCTGTTTAGCCCTAGATGGTTGGCCAAAAAGAACAATCTTCGTAAATCTTTCATTCTTCATCCACAGACTCCGCTTCATCCCCTAGCCATCTCAAACTGTCTCTTATTATAGGCCTAGACAACGGGATCGAACCAAACGTTTTGTACAGCTTTCTGTTTGAAATACGGTCAGTCAGCCGGGTATCCAGAACGATCTGTTGGTAATTTCTCTGGAAAACATCGAGCAACACCGCTTTTCGGAGTGCCTATCCTTAAGAACCATATTTGACCGCTGTTATCCCTTTAGCTTCCAAAATTCTAGTTTTAGTTTGCAGATTTATCGTCCTAGTCGTCCAAACTTTTTTTTAACTGTGTAAAAACACTGGGCCTTGACTATTCTACTGGCTGTGTGTTGTAGTTCTTCTGCTGCAGGGGGGAGTAGTTTTATTTTTCTGTTATTGGGAGCGTTGGAGGTGGTAGTAGATGAAGAGGTTGGAGTAGATTTGTGAACAAGAGTTGTGGGAATAGGAGAATAAATTGGGGTTGGTGAAGGATTTGACACACTTGGGTTTTGGGGGGGGGGTTTGAGATTTGGAAAGGTTGGCAGTGATGGTGGTTGGGGGAAAGATTTCCCAGGTTGATTTGTCAATTTGTCAAGGAGTGATGGTTGGTTGATTTGTCAAGGGGGATTGGGAAAGGTTTCACATGAGGAGTTTGAGTTTGATATTTGGAGGATTGGGGGATGGGGAAAGATTTCACATGAGGAGTTTGAGTTTGATATTTGGAGGATTATCTGAGGAATATCTGAGTAGAGGTTTGATGTTGAGCTTTCATCACTTGAAATGGTAATGTCAGATCTACTGGTCCATCATCTCCAGAGAGCTGAATAATGACTGTCTCTTCAGTATGTATTCCCTGATGTCATGCAAGACAAAGTAAGTTGAAAATATTTCCATCTACACTACAAAGCACATATATTTTTAGTTTTTAACCCTATCTATAGCTATCTTTGAAAGCCAAAAAATTAAACGGTCTAATTTTTTTCACAGAAAGTAAACAGAAGAAATATGTAAATGGTTGGTAGTTTTGACAAGGATTAATATTCCTTAAGAGCCTTGCAATCAGCATAACTTGAATATAATTTCCATAAATTTAAATGCAGAGCTTTGGCCATTAATTATTAAATATTTTATACTAAAAAATTGTCACTGGCAAATCTTTTGAAACTATTGAACGATCTATTTAGACGCCATTTCCTTCTGAACTTTCTTTTCAAGCTTGGTGACTGTTTTACGCATATCATGTCTTCTTCATACAAAGCTACAAACACTGCAGAGCACGGTTTATGGTGAATAGTGAAATGATTATAGTAATGTTACATAAGATAAATATATTCCGTTATGAATTGTAGTCTCTGATCGTATATACTATTCTGTGTGCTCATGATATATTGCTCAGCTGTAACTTAATACATGAGAGGTTCAGGGTTCTTAGGTGATTTATAAAATTACTTTGTATTTTATCCTAAAATACTTTGTTGAAATTTTACTGTTAATATTTTTGAGCAATCACCTCTAATTATTAGAGATTTACTCATCCTTCATGCCCCTTATGTGTAGACCTTTAATGTGTAATATTAATGTGTTAATATTTTTTACGTAAATGATATAGACTGCAAGTGAATACTTAGTATATGCAAAGTGGGGATTACCAATTATAATGAAAGGGTGTCACAATTAGCTTAGTATGAAAGTCAATTGTGTTCCTTTAGAACAGATGGGTCAATTATACAAAATGTGACTTAAGACGGGCAAAATTAAACAGCTTTTTCTGTCAAATCTATTGAGAGGATGTGCTGTTTACCCAGGACTGTTATTTTAACCAGTCTACGAATATTTTTCATCCGTAAATTTTATTTCAAGTTATTTTTTGGTTTCTAGACCATAAAATGTTTTATCCATGATCCAACACGAGCCAAATAGCAAACTGGTCCGTATTTTGTATATTTATATATTTGCATATTAATAACTGACACATTTTAGACTACGTTCTATTCTTAGTTCAAAGGTAAAGTATTATTGTGAACCAAAGTCAATTAATTATTTTCATTACCCGAATCAATTCACGAACCAAAATTAACACCAAAACCGTAATAGGGCAAAGCATTAAAAGATTGTCTTAAGTGCTTCAAATACTAAATTTTTTCTCCTATCCACAAATTTCTTAACTAACTGCATAAACTGTCGTAATAAAACTACTTTACGTTTCAGATTTATGATTAATTAAACTTACAGATAACGGACGTAACTTAGGGATATATGATTTCAACATTCCAGCGGTTTTTAATACAGACATTAGAGATAACTACTAGATTTCTAGAGCATATGGAATCGTTGGATGGTTATGTGTTTTGATTACTTTTGAAATAGCCGAAGTACGATTGTGGAAGCACGCAAAAATTGTGGTTTGTACTTTAATCTTTCCTTTTATAGACATATATTAGTGAAATAGGAGAACATTCTAAGAATCCATCAACACCCTATACAGTACCATACTGTACAGTCGTCTCGAAGAGAACTTGAATGGGACTTGAATGGAGTAGAATAGCAGCGTAAATGAGACAATCGAACGCTTTACGAACATTGTGCCCGGCTAACACGAGTTTCACCTGATGCATCAGCATCGATCAATGGGTACGCGACAACCGACAAAGCGTGGGCACAACCGAGACGTGGATGGAATCCAAATTGGTAAGGTGGAACATAGCATTTCACGTTCAGATGGTCAATGAATAGAAGTTCGAAAAGCTCACAGAAGGTAGTAGCCACTGTTATAGGGCGGAGAGACGAGTTGGAGGTGGCGAGTTTATTTTCGTATTCACAAGATTGATGCTAGCAGAGGTATATAAGGCATTTAGGAGAAAAGGAATCATCTTTTAGGTTCTGTAAAAGGCATAAAATTTAATTTGCACCAAAATTAATTACTATACTTGGAAAGAGCATAAAAAAGGCATTGAGTGATATGTTCACTTTATTTATAGGTCAGAAATGTGAACTACCCCATGTTTACCCATGATTTGGCTAGGATGAAAGTGAGTATTTCTTATGGATTTTTGAAGCTGTTGATGGTTTTTTATGGTATGTTAGAGTTGGTACCTTAAGGCTCTGCAGTCAGCACGCATACTCTTTATCTTTGAGGTCCTTTATTCATTTTGTTGCCTGTCTTTTGATTAATTCAAGAGCCATCTAGGGTTTTATTAATTGATGTGGTCACACATTCCAAATTCCAATCTTGGTCTCACCAAGCTCTTTGAAAGTTTGATAATTATTGCTCCAGATCTATGGGTGATTGTTCTTGATGATACCAAGAGTTTGGTTTGTCCCTGCTACTGAAGATTGGGTATGGCAGTTGAATTTAAGGTCTTAATATACAACAACCCCAAATCTCTCCAAGGTATTCTTAGAAATTGGTCAACCAATATTTGATGACAATAAGCATTGCCATTGCAGTTTATTGTCATTGCCGTTTCCTCCAAAATGGAGAACCTTGCACTTTCCAGCATTAAACTTGGGCCTCCATATATATGCCCATTTACAGAAACTGTCTAGATCTGACTGTATTGACGTCATTCCCTGCTGTGTGTCAACAGATCCAATAAGTTTCAAATCATCAGCATACAGCCTAAGTTTATTGCTAATGTTTCTTGCAGCATTGGTAATGAAAATATAGAATAGTTTAAACCCACATCAGGAAAGAAAGGAGCATCAAATTTATCTTTAAGGAATTAGAAATGTAAATCTATTCATGCAAATTTTATTAACCTTGAGCAACTTTACAATTTCATTAAATTTCTTGTTGCATATGTAATTTCTCTAATCAATTTCTTGTTTTTAATTTTGCTAATCACTTTCAGACCATCAATTTGGTAAAAATGTATAGTCGCTATCCTTGGAACATTTACTAAAATTAATAAGCAATTATTATATCCTTACCATCTAAGATTCAAGGAATATTATTTGATATTAGATTTTTGTTTGGTTTATTTGAATATATTAAGAGATATATTTTATTCTGTTTCATAATAGATGAAAAATGTCACTTGATAAATTTCTAAATTGTCAGCTTTAAGTTCAAATTCTGAACAGTACTTGTCACCTTCGAACCTTCTTAAAAAAAATTTAAGGAAATATATTTGTTCTCAAAAGACCTAAATTTACTCCTTCAAGTTTTAACGGAACTTTGACATAACAGAATTAAAATTTCACTAAACATACAAAAAAGAATAAGCCAAATGTAAGAATTTTTAAATACCTTTGTATGGTATTTGTATTATGATGGAGGGAGGGATTTTTAGAGGTGGAATTTATTTTGAATCAACCATTCAATGTTGTGAGGTTAAGAGTATGAAGATTAAGTGTTTGATTCACTCATTCATATGAATTATGGCAGATGAAATCTGATGAAGTTTTGTTACCTTTACCTTATTATGTTATTTATAAATCAAAGGATGTGGCTTTCACTGTGGCGTCCCGAGGCTACTTTTATGTGGTGGGGGGGGGATCTTCGTAAATTGTAAAAAATTGCTGCCGGATTTATGCCAAATCTCTGAAGAAATCAAGAATGTTGCTAAATTTCGACCGAATTTCCAAAATTTCGGCCAAAATTTTCGTCTTACGCGCAAATTTTACCAAATACCAAAAATGGGGGGGGGGGGCGTCCCTTCCCCACGGGACGCCCCCAGGGCTAGATATGATCTTTTTCTTCTTTACTAATTGATTCCTTATTGGGACTTCAATGGTCATGATAATTAAGCCTTGTATCTGGTTCCACAAATAAAGACAAAATAATAAGCAATAATTTTATTTAGATACTCATGCAAAGATAGTCAGACAATAGAGTTTCAATAAATAATTTTGCAAAAATGGCATAAATTCAGTCCGGTTACTTAAACAAGACTGCTTAAAAATCATTTTCCAGTTTGTATAAATTTCTCCAAAATTTGAACATTGCTGTATTGACGTATTGCTCTTAGTAAAAATAAGAATGCCAAAAGAAAGCCACACCTCGCGGGCCAGAACCTTTGCAGTGCAGGAAGTGCCCACTCACCGACGAAAACTTGTCGAAGGCTCGTGAACACTTCGGGCACCGCCAAGTCACACTTCTCACTTGGTGTTTCTGAGTCATATGCTCCGCCAGAAGCTTATATGCCCGACCCTTATATCCACAAACGACACATGCCATACTCTTGTATTCCAGGACTCCGGATCCGGGTTCATTTCTACCACCGGATACTGACGAACGAGGTCCCTGATTGTCGCTATGTGGCCGACTAGTAGTATCACTCGCTTGACTTTCACCCCGCCAGTCACCATCCGAGACTACGTGGACCGTCAGTCGATCTCTATGTATGCACTTCATAACAGTCAGGTGATATATAACGGGTGCACCTCCCTTACCCGGTACCCCTAGGTGGTTTCCTACGACATAGGTCCCATCGGACCCTAGCCGTCATCGTACCAACAGACTCGTACCATCAACCCTCTTCGCAAATTCATAGTCACCAGTGGTGCACTGACTGTCAGTAAAAGAATTGTAAAATGCTTCAATGGGCGGTAATGACACCTCATCTAGCCTCGAGGCACAGTTGTAGTAAAACAAGTATTTAAAAAAATCATAGACCTTCTCCAAAAAACTTCGAATTTCCGGACAATTTGCTGGCTTCATTAAAAGAAAACTTTCTCAAACAATCACGGGCATCAAGCCCCTTCTCAAAATCACCGGACTTTGCATGATATATCATGTCTTCGGTAAAGTTTATAGTGGTTGAGGGAACCTAAAAAGAGATTAAAATTAATAATGCATATTTATACCTATTTTTAGGTGAATTTATACGTGCTACTAGTCTTTACTATTCCTCAGAATAAAAAGAACTATTTGCCATACCAAAAATTCTAGAATAATGATAATAATAACTATAATAACAATAATTTATTTATAACCCACATCATAACAAGTTATGGCACTTGTGGAGTAACACAAGAAAAAAAGGAAAATGAAATACACTGCAAATAAAATACACTGCAAATAAAATAAACTAAAAATAAAAAAACACTACAATGAGATTAACCGAACAGACGGACCCAGGGATGATGAAGCGATGGACGATAAAAAGATGATTCTGACAACCTCCAATGCAGCAAGGCCAACTTTGCACTTATATCAGGGACATCAAACTTACGAATTATCTTACCATTACTATGCCAGGGGGGGGGGGAGATAAAGTAAAAATTTACAATATCTGAAATAAAAAGTCCGGATCTGCTTAACATTATCTTTCTTTAGAAGGGGATAAAGACCAGAAAGATAAAGGACAAAATGGTCCCAGAATGTAGCACATAGCCTACCCAGTGCACGCCTATTATACTTCTCTCGATTGGCAACAATCTTAGAATAGCCCATTTGAATTTTCTTTTGAACATCACGTACAGTGTACTGCCGTAGGCCAGAAATTGAATTAGTAACAGTGATACCCAACCACCGAAAGGTGGAAACAGAGGGTATAGAAAAACCGCGACAAACTAAGGGACACGATAATAAATAATACCTTTCGTCATCGGGGACGTGCTGGTAAAGGAGGGGGGAGCCATCAAAATTTTCGCTTTTCTCTATATGAATTAATGACCGTTCTTCTGTACCTCAATGACTAAGTCTAAAAAAATGATTTTTTTTAATTCACTTGATACCCTTGTCAACTTTTTTCCACATGAATGCTAGCAGTAGTAGCTTCTCCGATGATTTGGGTATGATATTATACGAAAAAACCCATCTATCCGTACGCTTTCCACAACTCCTCTTTTGGCAATGTGGGCCAAAGCAGTTAAAATAAACTTTAAATCGTAATTGGAATTGTGTATAAAAACCAGTACGAATTATTGCTGTCTAATGTTTACACTGCACAATTGATGTGCTACCCCTCTAAAGTTACTCCCTCCCTAGGTATTTTCCTGCCATAAATGATTGTGGTCGATCACCATCCTCTTTCCTCCATTATTTATGACCGAAATTTCCTAATTAATTTTATTTTTATCACCAAAATTTTATTTATATAGCTAAAATTTTTTTTTTTTTTTTTTTTTTTTTTTTATATAAACATATATATTTTAATGGAATAAAATTAAAAAATTCACAAGGTCAGTCAATCTTGAAGGTTAGGCCTTGGCGAAGTGCTTGGTAAATGTTCTTTAGTTTCGTCTGCTCCGAAAAATTGACTCCAAAACCAACATACTTTACGTAGAGCTCACAGTTTCTTGAAATAATGTTGTAGGTTCTGAATTCTTCTGCCACTGGTGAAGCATCATATTTTTCTGCCGTCAAGGCGAGTATAAAAATCTCCAGTCTCTCCTTTTTCCTATGATCAGCAAAATCTGAGTTGGTTATTCTCCAGGCCACGCTGTGTTCAATTTGTTCCTCTACGTAGCCAAGCGACGGGGTCCTAAGTTCTGAACAAACGCATGGGTATGGTTCCTCGTACCCAGAAGACCTTCCATTCAAGTGTGATACTGCGTGTCTAAATTTAATTATTTCACCATTTTCTGCTTTAATTTTAAATAGGCCAATATAGCTGGCCCAGTGTTGGTAAGGAAAGGATCCAATCCTTGTCTCTTTGACTCTTTGGAATTTCAATATGTCTCTGGTTCTTATGTCGGTTTTATTGATGGGTTGATAAGTATACCCAGTCAATGTATTAGTGCCTGGAATTTCATCAACGACGGGAACTAGTTCTGGACCCTCTGGTAGTGCTGGTGCCTAGGGTATGAGTCCGTTGTTATCTTCAAAGTTCCTATTAAATTCTGCAACAACCTCTCTTTGAAATGGATTATCCCGAAGGGCTTCTCGAAGGTTTATATTTGCTTTAAAATTCTCAAACTTTTATGAATGCTCTTTTATTTGATACATTCTGTTTATTTAATAAAAATTCACAACGGGGGGTATTCCAGCAACCAAAAAAATTTACTTTAAAGCTACTAAAAGTAACTTTTTCCTCTCCCGCTGACATTATTAAATAGCTGTAACTAAAAAAAAAAAACCCGACCGCGCCATTTGTAGCGATAAAAAGAAATGACTGAGGCAATTGTGGTAATAAATATTGACTGCGTCAAATCTAATATCATACTTTAATGCTGCGTACTTACACTTTATAAGTTCTCAGATAGCACCGCTTATAGCGCTAAAAATTTTGCCATCAAGGCTTGCGCCGCAGCAATGGGGAGTGAAGTAAATTTATGACCGCGCCACCCTTAATTATTGCAAGAAAATAAAATTTGTAGCCATATAAATGTGACCTCTTTTACTTGAGCTATCTGGAGACCGGATTCCCTGGGAATGTTCCTTGAAGACATATGAACTAATTACCTGTACTGTGACAAGATACAGACATATAAAATAAAATAAACACAAAATAGAAAAGCAGTGGTTTTATTGACTTACATGTTTAGGTGTACTGCAATAGGTCACTTCAAATGACGGCAAATAATAACCAAGTCTCTACAATAACTGCATAATAATTTGAATCGCAATGCCTGAATGTCAATATAATTCTGTCGATAATAATAATGAGAGCTTTGGGAGGAATCAAGAGTTTTTGAGGGGTTCCTCCACTGCTTGAATGCCATGTCCTCAGGGGGAGGGGGCATTTTTTGCACTAGGGTTTCCCTCCATAAAATCCATTGATTAGGTTTGACATTGAACACAGTTATATTATGATACTGTCCTTGCTGGTAATCCTTGTGAGTTTTGTTCTTAGGCACTGTACTCTGACTTGTTTTTAGGGGGAAATTTTTTAAATCGATAGCTTCTCGCAGGATCGTCTTAGTTGAATCTTTGGAAGTTTTCTTTACTGTATTACCGGGGATTTCTACAGCTCTTTTTAATTCTTTCTGCAATGACAGGGGCCTTTCTATTGGTGTTGCAGGGGAAACCATATCGTCTGGGAATCTTTTTTTGGGGGGGGGGCAAGGGGTCGAAATTCTATCAGGGAAAAATTGGGTTTTCGGAGATATCGTATAATCTAACTCTCCTGCACTCTCCGAAGATGAACTTTTTGGACCTTTTGGCGTTTTTAATTCTTACTGGTAGTAATGTTATGGGGGGGATTCATGGTGGTTGGTTGTTTGTCGATTAAATTGGAGTTTCCTTGTAGGGTGATATTACAAATGTTTGACCGAGCAACTCCCTATGGGAGAAAATTAATAATAGATTCACCAATAAATTTGGATTCCTTTTTGACGTGAACAATTTGGCCTGGGAGTTATAATCCAGGTGTGTAAACATTCTTCGTGAAATTGTCTGATACCTTGGAAGCAATAACAATTAGAGAGCATTCGAACTAGATGGCTACTCTTGAAAGCTAGATACGAATATGTAAAATGAGCTAGTGAAAATAGAAGATTAATAGATTTATTAGACATATATATTTAATTGTATAGCATCAAACTTTAGTAATACAAGCAGTAGCAACAGCAATGGGTGATATAACAACAATAATCTCGCAATGGCGATGGAAAATACGAAAATGGTACTATATCCTCCTAAAAACACTTCTTTTTCTCCTCTATAACACAAGTTCTGATTCTGAGCAATAATCACTATTTTCCAATTGGCCCATCTCCTCGCGGCGGGCCCGCCACTTTACTCTTATGCTGACAAAATCAGACTATTATGCTGCTAAACCACCCATTAGTTTATTAACAATATTCTAATCACTAAATGTCTATATACTTTATAAAACCTCATATTAAATTTTAAACAATATCCTACTCTGTCTGTCTAATACTTTTTATGAAATTCCTCTTTATCCCATTTGTATTATCTTGCGAAAAGCCCGTACCTTTTCAAATCTGTCAAAAGCGCCTGAAAATATTTGAGACTCTTTTGCTTTGTAGAAAAAAGAAGGCGAATCTATACAGATCACAACAAAGTGATTTTGAAAAACTTGGCATTTGAATTTAATCATCTCTTATTCGGTGTCTTTCGAACGTATATTTAGCTGGTTAATAAATTAGAGTTTAAAGCAGAATTTCAAACTTAATTAAGGGATTTTGATTTATGTCGGAAATGTGGTTAGAACAAAATAATTTTTTCGTATTTTAAAGTATACATTGTACACGGTACATAATTCCCCTCCCATTTTTTAATGACGTCCCGCCATTAGGCTTTGCTCGCCCTTGGGGATTTGAAGTATGTTTACTATTTATCCTGAACAATTTTCAATTGATATAGTAACATTATGAGTCTATTTAAGCTTAATCGGGAGTGTTTAAAATTTTCTTCTGTATTACTTTTTCTTATTTTGTTACATATAATCTCCTAATATTCCTCTACCGGACTAAGATAGCTACTTACACCGAGGTTTTTTTTGTTCTTTTTCTACATCTAACACTGATAATTCCTATATTTGTAACAAAGCTTGGTAAGGTTAGGATTATTGTAATATTACTAAAAAAAAATTTTTTTTTAAAGATTTATATTTTATAAACTTTTATCTCTTAAGCTAGCTACGGAATAACTATTTTTTCTGTCTTACGCTGAATTAAACGAACAATATGACAATATTGGTCATAATTCTTCCTGGACATATGGCGACACATTAATGAATAATTTATAACACACACTATTATGTTTACCATTTTCACTGGTAACAGAAACACTTTCACTGGGGTTGTTTGTTATGTAAACATCAATAATAGGATATCAAAATCGTTAAGTTGTCAAAGTTAATAAAACGTGATATAAGTTCACACCTATTTTACCACTATACGTGTCCTTTAGTATACTCGCTTTTTCTGCTGCAAATTATGGTCCTTCCCTAGTATCGTCTTGTTGAAACAAAATTTAAAAATACTTCATATATAGTTTTTTCACAGGTTAGTTTGACTATGGATACATTCATCTCAGACGAAGTGATTTTTCTAATTACCAAACTTTTGGTTACAGGTGTGTGGAATTTCGCCATTAGAGTTCTTTCTCACCTGTTGTTTTTGAATAGCTTGTAGGGTGCTTTGTTGTTAAAGTTTTGAGCACTGGGATTACGTTGATGACAGAGATGTTGATTATTTGAAAACAGCGGGATATAGCATATTATCTTTGGGTTATCTTTGATCACGTAGAGAATTTATTTGTCGTCTAAGACTGTTCCTTTGTGCACTTACATATTGTGGTTCATAAAATTTTTCGTGCCTGCCCTGTTTTCCTTAACTTATATGGGGTTTCCTTGGTAAAATCGTGAGGGAATGATGTTTGAATTTGGCGTTTGTCAACATCAAACCTTAATAACTCCTTCAATATATTTTCTTTTATTTGCGGTAGGAGTACATTGTCACTCAGGTGTAATTCATTGTGATTGCTATTGTAACATTCAACGATAGGATTCCCAGTCCATGTTTTAAAATTTATCTCGTAATATTTACTGTAATATTTAATGTCTCTGTAATCTCGTAATGGAGAAATAGTCGAAGAGGACTTGAAGTGTGAATCGTCGATGCGTAAAAGTTCTGCTGAATTGGATTCTTTAACACACTCAACGTGTTAAATTGGGTTCATCAATATTACTGTCAAGGATGATGTATTTACTTACATCTTATGTTAGATAATGGAATTCTCAGGTTTGTTATGTTTATATTTCGATAAAGTACTGGATACTGAGATTTGTTACCTGATACATAATATGATTTGTGATTGAAGAAAATTATTCTTCGTTGAACGATCATCGTTTCCTAGATCAAAAAGTATCCTTAATATCGTGGGCGAAGTTTGGATGAGAGTTTCTTGGGATTTATGGCGAGTACTCTTCGTTGGTCGAGACGTGATGAAAATAGGTGCTACTGGGCTATACTTGCACTGGTCTATGCATTGTCCTGATTAGTTTCTGATATGCGTTTCCACTTCCTTAAATCAAATAACTCAGCAGAATTACAAGTTCTTTAAAATGGGTAGTCATGATGCAAATAGGTCCTGTATCTAATGGGTACATGAATACGGTACAAGACAATGTTCATTTAAATGCAATAATATTATTATACAAACACATTTATTTTTAACAAAATGAATTTTTTATTACATTGGTGGAGACATTTATGATGTTTCACTTAGGACTTCTAAAACATAGAAATTTATCCTATGTTATCATGATATAATAATGACATAAGAGATTAATTTTTATAAAGAAAGGTTTCTCATTATGCTCCTTAGTATATACTATTAAATATACTTTATTTATATTTTTCATAACACCTAATTGCTTTTACATAGATATAAAACAATCGTTGAAACATATTTTGCACTACATCATTAAATGTGAGGTCTAATTTTACAACATATTTCATGCCTGCATTGTTCACGCACATCCTTGCTGTTTAAGAAACGCATGTTGCAGCGTCATAGCCACAAGGTTTTACGTAAACGATACTACATGGAGAGACCCAGACATAGTAATGATGAATGGAGACCTCTATACCCACTTGTCTTCTAATGTCTTCCCTTTTTCTGGTCCTAGGTGTTTTCGTGGGGCTCCGGGTCTTGTTTTTGCATTTCAGCCGTTTCCCCGCCTTCTTCCTTTGGTTTTTGTCTTCTTAGTCTTAAAATTCTTCCATAATTAAAGGTCAGTAGGTTTCTCAAAGTCAGGGAAATCGCGAATACGAAGCATACGGTCAGTAGTATGTTCCACCAAAAATTGGTTGAGAATAATCCGTATCAAGGTGGCACACTTGTGCCTCTATAAAGAGGCGACCCACCACAATGTTAAGCGATTTCAGGTCCTAGAGGTCGCAGAGAGACGGCGGTAATCGCATTTTGTAGCCCAAGCTCAAACTAAAAAACTTGCAAAATTTCATCCTCCTCCGACTTTATCTTCATGGGGTAAACTGGGCCGGAAGTACCACAGCCCCCCTTTAACGTTGTCCGATTGGGCTGAAATTTAGAGGTTAAGCTTTCCTAGGGTCCGGGAGCTTATCCTCGAAATTTCAGCTCAATCCGATCACTCCTTCCCTGTTTTCAAAAAACCAAATATAGCCACTTAAAATTCACCATTTTTTTTCTTAGCCACGCCTACAGGCCACAGTTGGCAACGGATCCGGGTGAATGAGGACTCATTCGAAGAAGAATTCGACCTCTTAGGGCCTTTTGATATTTTCAGACCGAAACAATTATCCCCCAAATTTACATTTACGAAAAACCTCGTTTTCCTATATTAGCCCATGTTAATTTTTCCCACCACAACCCCCCTTTAACGTTGTCTGATCGGGCTGAAATTTAGAGGATAAGCTTTCCTGGGGCCTGGGAGCTTATCCTCGAAATCTGATCACTCCTTCCCTGTTTTCCAAAAATCAAATATCAAGTTTCGTGGGAATTTGCTTGCGTCGAAAATAGCTTCGATTTACTAAAAAACAATTACAATTGTGTCTGTTTAGTACAGCGGTTGATATTCCAGACTGTCAGGCGGAAAACCCGGGTTCGAATCACCGTCAGAGCAAATTTTTTATATACTGAATTTAAACTTAAAAAAGAAACTCAGTTTCTTTTTTAAATTATTTGAAAAAAATTACGTTTTCTAAAGAGTTAAAGAGGCTGAGTTACAAGGTCAACCCTTAAAACGTACAGGGATTAGGAGGCACAGTTGGGGGGCGGTTAAAGAGGCTGAGTCACAAGTTCGAATCTTAAAACGTACAGGGATTAGGAGGCACCCTGTACGACGTGATTTGAGTATTCAGGAATTAAAAGCCTTAACACAAGAATTTTCAAAAGCGGGGGATTTGGGGGGCAGCAGCCACCCAACTTTAACTCCTGACACGATCAGCTAACAGTTAGTCAAGCAATAATAAGTAATAAACTGTACAAAAATGTGCAGAAATTATTTGAAAAAAACTATGTTTTCTAAAGAGTTTAAGAGGCTGAGTTACAAGGTCGAACCTTAAAACGTACAGGAATTAGGAGGCACAGTCGGGGAGCTGCCGCCCCCCAACCCCCGCTTTCGCAGCCTTTAAATAAAAAAAAAAAGTTTTTTTAAACTGAAAGTAAGGAGCGACATTAAATCTTAAAACGAACAGAAATTATTCCGTATATGAAAGAGGCTGTGCCCTCCTCAACCCTTCGCTCTTTACGCTAAAGTTTGACTCTGTCTCACAACTTTATTTTTTAAAACAATAAAAAACTTTAGCGTAAAGAGCGAGGCGTTGAGGAGGGAACAGCCTCTTTCATATACGGAATAATTTCTGTTCGTTTTAAGATTTAATGTCGCTCCTTACTTTCAGTTTAAAACTTTTTCATTTATTTCCGTGATGTGTACTTTTAGCTTTGTATAATAAGGGAATAAATTTGATACTTCTGGTTCTATAGGTAAATGTAAACCAAAGATTAGGTGTGTTTTTATTTCATCTAAAATGCCTTTTAAGTTAGAACGGTCTACCAGGTCGTATGGCAAGGGTCCTCCTTTGAGGGCAAACAGTGTGAATTTAAACTTACTAACGTCTGTTCCTGGATATAGTAATGACATGGTGATTGTATCGAGTGACATTGAGGCGAAGCTTCCGTTTTTCACCAAATGGTCAATTTCATTTCTTAAATAATCCATTACGTTTACGGTTTTGATATTTTGTTTTACATAATTTCTACATTATCTCTGTGCTCATTTGCTATATTGGCTTACATATTCCAGAAATGTAACGTTGTGTTCATTGCATTATTTAACTTTTTCAAATTTTCCCTTAGGATATTCAGGTCTTCCTCCGTCTTTAAACCAAAAAGACGGGAGGTGAGTTTTCCGACGATGGGAATTAGGCTTGTAGACCTGCAGTATTTACTTCTTCGAAATAATACCTCAAAGATTCTCGTGGTACTTTGTTTTAATTTTTGTATTTCCGTATTAAATAGCAAATAAGGCTTGTAATCTTTGTCTGTATAATATTAAGAAGGCTTGGTGAGTTGACACTTTTTGGGCGTTTTTCTCGTTTAGATCAGGTAATGGTTCAATATCTTCTTTTGTTGGCTCGTCGGCCATTGCTAATCTAGCACAAGTGCGTTTACCGTCTATTATACAACATTTCTTATGTACGTTGTCTTCTTCTTTCTCTTTCTACGAATTATTTTTCTTTTTTTCTGGTGTTACCCCTTGTACTCTTATCGTTTGTGTCTCGGTATGTGTGACCGAAATTCTTGCCCTTAGGCCTAGAGTAAATATGCCAATCGGGTGGGTGCGCGTAAACGTGGACCCTGTTGACCAAGTCCAATTTGTAAATATCTTTGGTTTTAGATAAGTCAACTTGGTCAAATTTTTTGCATTTTTTGCACTAGGGTTTCCCTCCATGAAGTCCACTGTTTAGCCTTGACCTTGGACACAGTCATATCATGATATTGTTCTTGCTGGTCATCCTTGGGAGTTTTATTCTCGGGGAATGTACTTTGACTCGTTTTTATGGGGAATTTTATTAAATCCATAGCTTCTCGCAGATTTGTTTTAGTTGAATCTTTGGGAGGAGTTTTCCTTACAGTAATGCCGGGGGCAGCTCTGTTTAATTCCTCCTGTAAAGACAGGGGCCTTTCTATTGGTGTTGCAGGGGAAACCATATCGTCTGGAAATCTTTTGGGGGGACATGGGGTCGAAATTCTATCGGGAAAAAATTGGGTTTTTGGAGATATTGTATAATCCAATTCTCCCGCGCTATCTGATGATGAACTTTTTGAATCTTTGGGTGTTTCTACTCTCTCTGGTAGTAGAGATTTTCTTTTAGGAATAACTAAATTTTTCATAGCTAAAAATTCTTCAAAATTTTTCTCATCGCTCTTATCCTCGAAATAGTATTGCTTGAAATTAAAGGGTTTTAGCTTTGCCAATCTTGATTTAGGGGGCTCATTTTCTGCATCTGACGAATCAGTAGAGGAGGGACGCGGTACCCATCTCCGGAAATTTGGCTCTTTTTATTCGGTTAACATGTGCCTTGTAAGTTCTTCCGCTATCGGGGTTCACCATTTTAAAAGTGTAATCGTTATCGTTTTACCAAGTAAGCCCCCCTCTGTAAAACATAAAACTTACCCTGTAAAACTTACTCTGGAAACTGTATAACCCGAGAATCTTTTCTCCCTTCTTAAAGTTCTCCCCTTTGAAAATACCCCCATCGCCCCATTTTACATTAATAACCCCTCCCCCTGCAACATCTATATGCGACCCAATAATGCATACTATACGTAAACAATTGACAAATTTAATCACTAACTGCCTTTCCTCCAGGGGATTAGGTGGGCCATGTTATCTCTAATGGCATAGCTATTGGTCCCCTCAACTATGTTGAATAAAATAGATGTATTAAAATTTAAGTCGACGACCTCTGGGAAAAAAGGACTTTGGAGGGGGGCTATCTGCACTCCAATTTTTGGTTAGTGAAAAAGGAACAATTCTTATAATCTAGGACCATTGGTTCGATTCGATCGCCCCAGCCCCTCCTCTGCAACAACTCAATGACTTCTCCATAATAACTAATGTGAAATATGCTTCACTATTCTGGGTTTAATCAAATATAGTTTGATTCAGCTTGGTTAAGTCAAACTTCAAAACAAATATCTATAGGAACCGGTTTTTTTTTTTTTTTTTTTTTTTTTTTTTTTTTTAATATAAAGAATCAAGAATCAAACTAATAGAATAGAAAATAGAAAATCAAGTTAAACTTTAAATGAATAGAGATTTAAGAATAAGTAATAATGACGTGCCCTATCCATCCCAAAGATTAGAATGTCAATATCTCAAGTTTTACTTTGAGTGATGAGTTATTATTTTTGATGAAATAAATGAAAAACAATCATACTAACTAAAGGGTTTCTCCCTCCAAAGCGTTTGAAGGAGTTCTCCCTCCAAATTATTTGAACTTCTCCCTCCAAAAATCTAAAGAGGTTCAAGTGTTAAAAAATAGCTAAGTAATTCAAATTTACAAAAACCTTACTAAAAATGAAACATTTAGAATTCACTGTTCAAGGCTGATATTAGGATTCTATAAATTAGCAAAACACTGATACTTTTATTCATGTGTCTTGAGGTATCCATTAGTGTTGGATCCAAAAGTATATTTTATCATATAAGAGGAGTATAGACGAAACGTATGATTGGGCATAGAATTAACGACTTTAACTTATAGGCCACCGAAGCTGGATACACTCGACAATACGGGGTCTAATCAAGGCTTCACCAGGGGAGGTTTACTCTTTAGTACTTCGGTTAGGATAGTCAGTGATAAAGACTTCGAGGAAGCTTGGCATGGACATAGTGATAATTGTAATTTCTGGGCAGGGCTTCCACTTTTCTATTTCAATTTTCACAATTTTCATACCAATTTTCCCTAAAATCCCTCGTGTTTAGGTCTAATTTCTCCCTATTTTTCTCCCTAGAAAAAAGGATATTTTGCCCTAGATATCCAACGAATTTACACGAAACAAACAGCGCAGCATCAAATTGTTATTTTTTACTTCAGATAATGATAACATATAACATCTTTTACACTTCAAATAAGTGCCATCTCCAGCACTTCATCGCACGTACCGTTTGCCTTGGTCTTGAAGCCAGCAACAGCTTTCGGTGTGCTGACAGTTGATGAAGTTTTATCTTCGTTTTTCAGCCAGTAATTGACTCGAATAAGTGAGACTAGGGTGATATTATCGAGACTATTTCGGATGTCTGTTTTGATCAATTTCAGGAGGCTGAACAAACGTTCAGCTGGAACGTTGCTAAAAGGTAACGAGAAGACCAGCGATATGCACTTCCGCAGTTCGGGGTACTTGATTCCGCCAATACGAGTTTACAGACCAAGAATCTTCTTCCGGTACTGCTCAACTGACAGGTCTTCAACTTGGGCATCTCCCAAATGAAGTTCAGTGACATCAGTCATTGCTTGTGACCTCCATTCTACGTCCGTTTTCTGGAGCGAACACTTTTCTGTTAGAATAGGAAATCTCACAAATAGTGGTTTTAGAGATTTTGGCTTCAAATTTCTTGCATTCCTTGGTTCAACTAAAGCCAAAATGTCACAAATTTCGTCTTTAAACTTGAACCGGTCTTTGATCTGCTTGATTAGGACAATATAGTATTTTCGACACGACTGGTAAAAGAGGTCAATATTATCACTTGGCTCTTGAGCATCTTTGAGTTCTTGCACGGAGTTGGTTGCATCTATTCCCACATATGTCTGGTTTAAAGGCAGGTATTCGGTTAAAAGATAAAGATTCAGGTCGGTAAACAAACCAACACTGCGAATATAGTCCAGTTTCATGAAGTTAGACGCAACATCATTCACAAGTTTGCTGACACTTGCCTTTAGAGAGTGAAGAAGTGGGAGCTCGGATTGAAAAACTGTATTGAAGTTGTTGGAAAGGCCAAGAGAGTAGTCCATGAATTCAAGGTATGGCATTGTCAACTTGCTTTGTAATGTCGACAAGATTTGGTCATTTGTTGCAGTTGGGTCGTCAAACGTGGTTTCCACGAAATACTGAAAAAGAGTAACCCGTTGCTCAATAAGTCTCTTTACGCAGGCCTGAAGGGATAACCAACGGGTCTGTCCCGGAGCCAGAATTCGGTGTGCATCGCATCGAAAGAATTCCTGAAATTCGGCATACTTATCTCGCCTGGAAGCGCTTCTGGAAAAGTGGGCATAGATATTTCGCGCCAAGTCTTCTAGTGTCTTGGGAAGTGACAAGCATGCATAGGATGAACATAAGTGAATAAGATGGCATGAGCATTTCACATTCAAGATGTGGGGCACCATGGCTTTCATTAGTGTTGAAGCAGATCTGTTGGCTCCAAACATGACGTTAGTTGTATCTGCACAAAATCCAACAATATTTTGCCAGGGAATCGAGTATTTTTCAATGACTTGTTGGATGCGGTTAGTCAGACCCTCAGCCGATCCATCACTACAGTTAACCATGTCCAATACTTCAACATGAAGTTTTAGATCTTTCTCGCTAAAAAATACTACAATGTTAGCAAGCTGCGTATCAACAGTACGATCAGTGGTTTCGTCAATTATCACAGAGAAAAAAGTGGTTTTGAGCAACTCGACTAACTGGTTCTGTAGCACCAACGAAAAATTCTGTCGCAAAATATTTGTAGCTCTCTGTTTACCCAAAGTGACCCCTGTCAGGGCCTGGTCTTTGGGAAATAATTTTCTCAGGAGAGGGATCAAGCTGTCTGCAAGATGTAACGGCAGATTATATTCCGCCAAAAATATGCAGATGCGCTGTTCAATTTATTTGGAATGACTGCCTACAGTTAGAAGTTCTTCAATGCTGCCACTGCCAGACTTTGTCTCAATTTCATTGCTTGCTTTTATGTGCTGCTTGGTCAGAACATGCTTGGTCAACTCTGATTTCCCACAATACACATAATTCAAACAGAACTTACAGTATGGTACATAAGTCTTCTTCTTTGACCTGTTTGACACTCTTTTCTCTATCCAATTTTTTAACATTGGTAACTGAAGCCACTTGTGAACAAACTTTTGCTCATATGTTTTCTTTTGGGAATTCTGACCTGAACCCTGCTTTTTTTTTTGGGGGGGGGGGAGTGGCCAGGAAGTGAACTTCGGGAACATCATCATCTTCATCATCCATTCGTTTTTCAGGAATAGACACAATTTGAAGATTATCTTCCTCTGAGTCAGTACACTGGCTTTCAGACGAACTTTGCATGTCTATAATCCCAAGAAAAAAGTATTTTATTAGTCATCAAAACCAGTCTATTTCTATAATTACTTGTACAAGGATAAAAAATAACTAGATCATGCTAAACTATGCTCATGGGCATTAACGTACATATCCTCAATTAACTTAAATTACCTCATGCATAATTTGGGTTTGCAGTATGGAGGACCGAAAGTTTGCATTGGTTGCATTGCAAAAGTTTGCAAAATCAAAACAAAGTATACCTATCTTGATGAATGATAATCTTCAGATATGGAATGCTCCTTTAAATGGAAAAAGGAATTTGTGACCCAATTCTTCACTAGAAGAGCTTTGCTTTGATGACCTCTAACCTAGGAGGGACCAACCCAAGTAAAAACAACACAAAAGAAGTTTTTCTCTAAACCTATTTTAACAAAATACTTTAATTGGTACTTTCACATTGCTGCAGTCCGAGGCAAAACAGTAGATTTTACTTGATTCCAGATGGCAAGTGGCAGGCAGTGGACATGAACAAAAGACTAGGCTAAATATTATTGTTTTATTTTTATCAGATTGAAAATAAGGGTACTCAGAGCTAGTTTGAACAGAATGCAGGGTCCTTTATAGACAGCATGGACTGCAAATTTTGTCTGCAAAAAAGCCACAGTTTGCACCAGCACCAGCATCTGTCCCTAACTTTTGGCAAAGAAGCCACATGCTGTACAGGAGGGTGACCTTAGGTTAGCGTCGTTCAGGATCGTACTTGCTAGAAACAAGTCTTTCAACTTCCGTAAATGTTTTGTGTACTTGCTTCTGCGATCAGAACATAGCTGGATTCCAGGTCTATCTATTGATATGTCATTTCCTACCTTGGTTTTTGAGCTTAGCAATCGAGAGTTCCATTTTGTGACAGGACGAAACATTACTGCCTGCCATTTATCAAGTTGAAAATTGTATTTTCATGAATTACATGAATTACATGAGCTGTTTTTTACAAAGGCAGCTGGTGCTCTATTTGAATAGTCCCCTGCGGATTTGCAGATGAACAGAGGAGAAAGAGATCACCAGCAGATTGAAAGAATCCCTAATGGTAAGTGCATAGGTTGCAAGCTCCTATTCTACAATTGCTGCATAGCCTAACCAATACTCCCTTATGTCGGCAGTTTACACCAATCAAAGACAGTGCTTAAAAATAATCTAATTACTAGGCTACCTAAACTACTAAATACCTAATGAGTAATGAATGTCATTCCACGCTTTTAGCGTTGTTTGAAATTTTGCGCTGATTTTCGCGACATAAGCCAGTGTTGCAACATAAGAATTTTCAAGAAGACTGAGCATATGCAATCTATGAGAATATTTCAGCCTTCACTTGAATAAATAACTTTCCCTGAATATCCCTAAGAACCCTTAATTTACCCCAGAGTCCCCTGAATCCCTAGATTCAAAATAAGTGTCCCTAAAAGAAGTGATTTTCCCCTAAAATAGGGTAATCTCCCTAGAGGTGGAAGCCCTGTTTCTGGGTTGACAAAGAGTGGTTTTCATTGGCTTTTGGGGATATTTTGACTAAAAATATAAAGTGCCACTTTCTCCCTGCGTTACTTTTAAAGGTTTGTCAGTGGAAGAGGTTTCTTATTAGTTGACTCATCTTAAATGGGTATGAATTGTTTTATATTCTCTAATAACTGTTTATGATAGTTGTTTTTCTGTGGGAGGCTGGGTTTCTTGCTGTTTATCAATATTATCATCAGAATGTTGGATTGGACTTGTGCTGTCTTGAATTCTACCTTGTTGATTGTAGTCTTGGATGTAACATAGTTGTTGCGGCCCGTGCCCTCTTCTCATATTAGATAAATATCCCTTCTCCTTTTTGCTTATGTTTACCTACAGTTTAATTTTTACATAGAAGCTAAACTTTTGTTGTCTAGGCAACAATTTCGCGAAAGAAAATAAGTCCGCTTTGGATTAAAATTCTGAATGAGTAATGCACATGCATGCTAAATCCTGGGTAATTGATTCTTAATTTATGGACACGGCAAATTCAATTTTGAGGTTTGATACATTTCATTGGCCCGCGTCTACACTAGACCGTGCCAGAGGCAACTTTGCGTTTTATATCGATATATGATTTTTAAGTTAGTTCAAGTTCATATTGAAAGCTGATAATAGATAAATTGTTGGAGCGGAGATTGGGAGTAAAAGTGAGTTATTTTCTATGACTGTATTTGAATTTTTACCGAACCCTGGTGGGGTTAAGAAAAGAATACTGAGAATCGTCGTCATTGTGTATCCACTGGAAGAACTATCGCCCCTCCAAGGATATATTTATTACGGGTGACACATGTCTTGACACTTCATCCCGTCTGCCTGTCTCAGTTTTGAGGGTCGCTAATTCCGATTCGATCGCAGAAACCCTATTGGCAACATCTTGAATCTGATTTAATTTAGCATCTGTTTGCGACAATTTTTCAAGGATTGCTGCGATCCCGCTTGATTCAGCCATTTCCAAAATTATCATTAAAACTCTTCCAAAAATATTATGTTAAAAATTAAGAGCAGGAAACGAAAACTTACTCACAAGGGGTGCAATTAAATCCCCCTACTTTCCAACAATGTCTTGCAATAATCACGTCCGCCAATGTTATAATTATTATCCAAAGAACGAAAAGTCACTTGTAACTTTAATCCTCTACTAGACACTTTCGCAGTCACTGAATTAATTATATTTTCAAACAATCCAGGTCAACTATTTCACATATATGTTTACGATTTGAAATCTAGTTTGAGACTGAATAAAGATGAGATGGCTGGCTTAGATTGGTTCAAAAACTATATTAGGTGAAACTCTGAGCTCTCAACACAAAAACCAGAAAAAACCAGCCAAGCAAGAGCGGTTTTTGTCTTTCAGAATCCTTGGAATCTGGCAAATTTTCATAGGAACCCAAACATGGAAACACACTAAAAAATACATTGGAAAATTTTTCTGAAGACAGTAGAATTTAATTCAGTGAATATTTCGGCCCTATTTTTAAGGGCCACCTTGAGCACTACATAAGCAAAAACATAAAAAAAACACATTAAATATGAACTTTAAAACTAAAAATGATTTGCTTAAATACGTCGAATTTAAAAAAAATCGATAGCTTGAGGGATGAACCTTCGACGAGAAACCTTATTTATTCTTTAAGATTCCTTCCTGGATCGGCTATTGTTAACCTCTCTTTTAGAAAGTCTGAACCCCAGGAAATCAAAATTCTCTTTTCTACTGAAACAAGTTCCTGTGGCAGATAAAGTTTTCTTTCTAGAGTCCGCATTGCATAAATATGTTTCTAGCCCTGATAAAGATAGGTCTTGTCTTTCAAATACCCTTTATAACAGCCAAAACAAATTAAGTCTCCAACCAATATTACAGATTATGACAAGAAAATCTATTCACATTTAAATGACAAAACTAAATATAAAACAATATCTGACGATCATATTGATCAGTTTGCTAATATTGTTATAAATAAATTAAAGCAGCTATAACAGAATGGTAAAATCAACCCAAAATTATACAATAAATTTTCCCCTCGTTGTAGATTCTCTTCAAGATTTAACAATTTACCAAAATTACATAAACTAGGTATTCCCTTAAGACCTATCGTAGGATGTACCACTCCCAATAAAAGAAATTA
Source organism: Artemia sp. Qi Xiang Cuo (assembly GCF_049724085.1). NCBI lineage: Eukaryota > Metazoa > Arthropoda > Branchiopoda > Anostraca > Artemiidae > Artemia > Artemia sp. Qi Xiang Cuo. Next base: position 4,274,064 of record NC_142797.1, on the reverse strand, counting down.
CTTTGCTCAGCTTTCAAACCTTTTCTGTATTCCCAAAATTCATACATTAGTTATTAGGCAGATTTAGTTAATAAACCTAAAAACACAAGTATAACAGAAAACACAATATTTAGTAGTTTTGACATTGTTTACATGTATACGAATATAGATGTGGCTATTTCCGAGCACTTACTACAAACTAAAATAGAAGAAAATTATCACTTAATCGAACATTTATCGACAGGAATTGATTGTGAAGTTTTAATGTCCCTAGTCAAAATTAAACGAGGGCCAAAAATTAAATTTCTAGGAGCGGCCGTGACGAGGTCAGATTTTGCATGATTCGGATAAAATAAAATGTGTAAAAAATATTACCCCCCTCCCCTCCTCTCCCCAAAAACTAGTCAAGAAATTAAGAGGAATTTTAGGACGAGCCGGTTATTTTCGCAAATGTATAAGATAATGCACAAATAGCTAGGGTCTTAACATACTTAATAAGGGGTAATCCGCAAAGGATCTGATGGTCCCAGGAGGCCCAATATTCCTTAAAAAATCTAAAAGCAGCTCAAGTCAGAACCAATACTAGCCTTATTGAACCTATAAATAGGACGATTTATACTAACTACGGATGTGTCGAATAAAGGCATAGGAGCAATATTATCACAAATAATAAATGGAGAGGAGAAAGTTATCGCATTTGAAAGTTGCACTCTGGCCCCGGGTGAAAGTAACTACTCAGCAACCCAACTTGAACTATTATCTATGATTTACCATCTGAAAAATATTCAGACATTATATTGCAGGTCAAAAATTTATGCTTCGCTAAGATCATAAAAGCCTTCAATATTTGAAAATCTTTAAAAAGCCATAGGAATTCACGCGCATTGGCTACTAAAATTACAGGACCATGATTATGAATTCCAATATCTTAAAGGAAAACAAAATGAAAAAAAAAACAAAAAAACAGCCGTCTATTTTAAATATAAAAAAGAGTAAATTCCTTATTGTATAAGATTTATTCCTTATTTTATATCCTTATGTTATGGTTGGAAAGGCAAGAGGTTGAGGTAAAGGAAAACACCCCAGGTATGGACCACATTAATACCAAAGAAATGTTCATACTGGACGTGGTGGCCGAGGCGACCGTAGTGGACAACCACCTGGAGGAAATTGGCGACATGGCAAAGTACCTATAAAGATATTGGACTATCCAGGAGAAATTGAGCGACGTGATTGTGAACCCCAAATCTGGAGCGAGTAAATCTCTTCTAGTTGGGTCATCCTCAATCGAAAGTACGGATTTTCTAAATTATCTGGGACTACTTTTTGGTACGTCTATGAAGAACACCCAGACTCTTATTATTCAAGCTATCAATGTAAAACTTGGTAAGACCTATGGTAGGTTCAACTAAAGGTTGCAAACTAAAATAAATGGGCAGTTTGATACAAATTGCCTAAGAAGGCTCTACAATAATATGTTTGCGCCCCATATATTTTTATTACGCCGGTTTGAACGTTTCTTAGCAAGACTGAGCACTTTTTAATCCTGAACGGTTCTTTAGATATTCTAAGTTTTTTTCTTGGCGTTCTTTTATGGATCAGGAATACCACTAAGAAGTCTGGGTGTCACTAAGAATCAAATCAAATCATTTTATTCTAAAAACACTTTCATAGCAATTGCCAAATTACGTTTTGCGTCGTAAATACATATCATAAGTCAATGTGTCATAAAGATACATCATATTAATACATAAAAATACATAAAAATACACAAATAAACATAAATAAAGATGCTACTTTTTAGAGGGTAACATTGTACTCGTTCACGAAACTGGGAACAAACGTTCTATCGTACCGCAAATGTTTGGCTTTTATTTTTGTCAGCTTCGGGACTGGTCCCGCGACAACCCTTGCTGGTCGTTTAGGGATAAAATCTGAGGGAAGGATATCACGGTGTTTATTATTATCAAGGCATTTTTTGCCGAAATCCATACTCAGCTTCAGCCTCCTTCGCTCCAGCGAAACCAGCTCAAATTTAACTAATAGTTCAGAATAAGGAATTTCAGGTCCACGGGAAATTATAACAGGAGCACGTTTCTGGATTCTTTCGATACGGTTAGATTGTTCCAGAATTAAGCCAAAATGCCACATAGGGGCAGCATACTCCAAAAGCGGTCTAGTAAAAGTACAGTAAATTCTTAAAAGATGGGTTGGTGGAACGCGAAATTTTGTCATTAATTTTAACATTTGTAAGCTAGCGTTACCTCTCTTCACCAACTCTGTAGTGAGCGCTTCCCACTTTAGATCAGAAGTAATGGTTATCCCTAGTAATTTAGTTTTATTTACAATTTGTTGTTCAGGGGCAGGGGGATCAAAAGTAGGTTTAAAATTCTTAAAAAAATAAATGGTAAAATGTTACTCTTTTTTTCATTCACGGTAATCAGTGAAGACGCCAACTCGTGTCTCACTTTTTCTATGATTGCCGCAGCTCTGCTGGAGTCACCTTCGTCACATATTTTTACTATGCTTAAGTCATCAACGTACTTCCATCTGCTTTCCATATCACTGGCAATGTTGTTGATCATGACTAGGAATAAAATTGGGCCTAAAATAGTCCCTTGAGGAACTCCACAAAAAAACCGGCTGAGGATCTGAAAATAGATAAAAAAAACTTCGAATAACAGAAACTAAATTAGGATTTACAGAAAATTCCACAAGTAGCTTTTGAATTAACATCATGCTGTATTAAATCAAAACCTTTTTTAAAATCGATTGTTATAAGGTTAAGCCATCTACCTGGTTCCTCCAAATGTTTGAAAATAAAATCAAGCAGACGAATCAGGTAATGTGTCGTGGACGTCTTTGACATATTGCCAAATCGCTTTGGATCAATTAGTGGTTCAATTTGAATTTTTAACCATTTTGCTAAAAAAGTTTCGTAAATTTTGTTAAAGTGGGTGTTAAAGTTATCGGTCTTACTCCATCAAAATCCAGATCAAGTCCTTTTTTTGGAATAGGAGTAATGTACCCAGTTTTGCAAATGGACGGGTATTTATGAGTAGTTGAAATCAAGTTAAATATATTAGTCAAAGGACGAACAATCTTATCAGGGAAAGCTTTAAGTAATTCCACAGGAACATAAATAGGGGTTATACTTGTTCGTTTCAGCTTCTTTATTTTGATAAAAACTTCCTTTTCACTGATTTCCGCCAGCGCGTCTATCGATGTTGTTGACGGGAGATCTCCCATCTGTTCAGACAAAGAAGGGAGTGACTGTGCAATTTTTGCTAAATGTTTATTTAACTGGTCAGCTGTGTCTTTATCATTTTGATCCAGACCAAAATTTAGACTATTAGCACCTTTGCCAGAAAGTTTTTTTATTTCCTTGTATCATGCTGAAGTTTTGCTTTGGAGAAGGTGTTCAACTTTTGAATTATAATATGAAGCGGCAGCCTCTTGTAATTTTTCGAATCTTATTACGTAGTTTGTTTGCTTCTTTTTCTCTTTTGTTTTTTCGTAGTTCAATTTTTTGTCGAATTAAACACTTTATTTCGTAAGTTATGTACGGCCTATCAGAGTTGCAGGGTTTGGCGGTTTTCTCGGGAAAACATTCTTCATACTTGGTTCGGATTTTGTTTTGAAGAATCGATGCTTTTTCATCTGGAGAATCCGAGGAGTATACTTCTTCCCAGTTCTCTTCTGAAATCCATGAGCCGAACTTAAATAGACCATTATCATTTAGAGGTCTATATTAAAAAGTTTCAATAACGTATTTGATTTTATACGAAGGAAGGGGGTTCCAATGCAACCTAAAATGGTAGCTTCCGCCAAGAGGTGGGAGCTCTTGGGGGTTCTGGTAATATTCAGAAAGGTTTGAACATATAACATCAAGTGAAGTTCCTCCTTTTGTCGTGGGAAACGAAACTAATTGTTTTAGTTTGTTATTTTTAAGAAAAAAAATCTAGTTTTAGATCATTTTTATCACCAGTTAAACAAATGCCAACGTTAGGGTATTTTGTTGTCACGTAATCTAAGCTTAAAGAAAGCTTATTTATAAATTTTTTTTTCTGAGAAGCTTGTTGACTCGGTGAAGAGTAAAAAACGCAAAGAGCTATATTAGCAACACTTCTTGGGAGCCGTTTGGGCCGAACGAGGACCCATAAAATCTCATCATACTCATTCAAGTGTGGTACATTAATTTTTTGATGTGCAAGCTCATCCCGAACCATCAACATTACACCACCACCGTTTTTTCTCAAGGGAGTGGTCATCGGGTCGTAGCTTAATAAACTCAGTAAAATTCTTAATTTTGAGATGATCACTACTTTGCCGGTGCACTTCCGTGACAGCAATTATTGATGGTTTTCACACATCAGCGTAACCTTCCAGCTCGGCTATCTTATCTTGATTTAGACTTTCAGCATTTAGAGTAAGCAATGACGGAAATTGATAACGGTCTTGATTTACATCTTTTTCTACATATCTTGTTTTATTACGCTTAGTTTCATATTTAAGATTCGGACATGAACTAAAAGTATCAACAGGGAGGCCATTTACAACCGGTGACGACTCTTGTACTGACTGAAAATATGTTTTTAACCGGAACGCTGAAAGCTGACACTGGGTACGGTTCGGCTAATTTAAAAGGAGAGGGGGGGGAACTGGGAAAAATACTGCATAGCTGGTGCAAGGGGTGGAGTAAAAGGAGGAGGAGGACACCAGGTGCGATTGAAAATGGGAGGGGGATGCGACTGGCGGTAGAATGGTACTGGAAAGGAGGGAGGAGGGGTGGGGGTCGCGGTTGCTTTCTGCGTCGCCCTAAAAAGGTTGGAACGTAATGCCACCCTCCACCATTACCGATGCTTGGGGGCGCGACTGGTGGTAGAATGGTACTAGACTAGAGGGGGAAAGGGGTGGGAGTCGTGGTTGTTTTTTGCGTCGCCCTAAAAAAAGTTGAAACGTAATGTCACCCGAAATTGCACGATTTGTCAATACACGTTAAAAAGGAACAGAGACATTGTCGAAACTACACTTGACAATCCTGCAAATACATGCTATAAAATCACGACATATATGTAAAAACTTGCACTTTCTGCGTAACTTACAAACCCCCAATTAAATTATTTACATATTACGTTTTCTTTTCCGTTTTTTCTCAGGTTTTCTTTCTTTTTCACTTTAGTAATTTTCTCAAAAACGATACACACTTCATCATCTGCTAGAAATTTATCAAAAAACTCGGCACTCACTGCAGCATTCGCGTCATCCCGTTCAGTTTGGTCCGTTGCCATAGTAACATCAGGTATTAGCGGACTGCGACGTCACACTAGCATTCGTTTCATTTCGGTCCGCAATAAATATTGGCACAGCTACAGGAATGTCTTCAGGGCGAAGGTTTTAAAATGGGTCAGCACTTGGCGGTAAAAAATTTGATTTAGCATTGTCATCGCTAGAGTTGCTGAAAACCGATATTTGCTCGTTAAATGTTGGAGTAATTGTTTCACTGTTTTTTGTATTATATTCAAGTTGAATTATTTTTGCGGTGAGGGTCACTTGATTGCTTTTGAGGGTAGATAGTTCATCTTGTATAGCAAGATAGCGGGAATTACGGGAGTTGATTTCTTCACCCAGCTTTTTTAATTCCAAATCACGTTCATGGAGTAGGTCGTTTCCTTTTTTCAGATCATTTGCAAATCTGTCAACTTGTTTTTGAAAATCGACTATAGTCGCTTCACGACTTGATTGATTTTTTAACATCGTACCATATTTTTCTTGGATCGAAACCTGCTGTTTGGTATACTTTTCACAGTCAGCACACGGGAGGGCTTGGGAAGCTTGGTTTTTGGAAACTGTCTTTGGGGTAGTAACTTTTAGGGTAGACTTGGGGGTACTTCGTAGTAATTTAGTGCCAGGGGGTAGGGAGCATGGCGACATCGATGATTTCGAAGGACGATTCAGAGGAAGGGAGGACTGGCAGTCTAAGCAGTACCACTCACTCTGTAGTTTTCTCTCCTCAATTGTAATCCCTGCGCACTTGGGATGTAGCCACAGTTGACACCTACTGCACTGAACCGTGCCACTAGCGGCGCGTAGTTTACACTCCGGGCAAATATATTTCGTAGGTTTCAACATAATGGCACAAACCTTAGTAGAGTAGTAGAATTGAATTGAAGTTATCAAGTATTTTGAAATAGGTTGCATCAAGACGCTGGGTAATTGTACAGAGAAAAGCCAAGACAGATAGTCCAAGTAATTGAGAGGTAGGTTACTCCCGAACAAACGGTTATTAAAACTGGGGGTTGCTGGTGTATAATTGTTTCTAGTACGGCATTCCCTGGCAATATGTCCTTGTTTATTACACGCGTAGCATATAATTGGGGGGCTATTTACGTAGTTTGCCGTATTCGCGGGTACGAAACGTACAGTTCTTTGTGTGGTAGGCGTTGAGGATCTATTTCGATTTGGTTTTGGGGAATTATCTTGAGAAAAATGCGGGTGAAATTTCTCGTGATCGTCCCGGAGTTGATTCTCCTACATTGCTTATTCCAGATTTATTGTGGTTGGCCACAATCGTGTCAATTTCAATCATTCTTTCTGCCTCTTGAACTACTAATTCTAACGTTTGAATATTCTTAGATATTATCATTCGGTATAGTTTGGGGCTCAATCCTTGTAAGAAAGCGTTTAGTACAATTTTATCATATAAGCTACCAGATTCTTTCCCATATTTAACCTCTATGGATACCATTACTTTGTGTAGGTATTCCCTAACATTTTGGGTTTCGTCGAAACATATTGTTCCGTGCTTTAATAAGTGTGTTGAACTGGTTTCAACAAATCTTTCTCGGAATGCTTTTAGCAATTTTTCTGTGGAGTTTATTGGAAGGTTGTTATCTTTCCCTATGGTGTTCTCTATTTGTTTTAAAAATGTTAACGCTTGCCCTTTTAGTCTCATTAACAACATGCATACTAATGATTTTAAGTCCGTTTGAGTTACTTCTATAAATTGGTTTAATTGAATACTAAATTCATCTACGTCTGAGTCTCCATTATATGAGGGAAGGGATTTTGAAATTTCCACTGTTTTGGCAATAAGTTTTTGTTTTAGCAATTTTTCGTTTGGATCTAACGACATATTGGCTAGTTTTTTTTCAAAAATAATTAAAATTCGGCACTGAAGTTTTTTTTAATATATAACTCAAATTCGACACTTTCAAATTTCGCTTATCTTATGAGGAGATTCTATATGTATATATATATATATATATATATATATATATATATATATATATATATATATATATATATATATATATATATATATATATATATATCTATATATTCTTAGGGAGTATACTTTTTTTGTTACTATCATAAGGGGACTTAGGCCTAACAAAATATTGCACTTTCTCTATGCGTAGTATTTCTCAATAATCTTTTTAAGTGGGAAATTTTGTCCTTGTGTTTTGCTCCTTTAAACAGGGCCGCGCCAATTCTAATGGGGGGGGGGTTATTTATAAATCTTTTCGTATATTTTATACCATAGTTTGAGGGGGAAAACTCGTGTGACGGGGGATTAAAACAGCGGTTCAAGTGGGGAGCATATGTTAATGGACATACTAAATCGAAATCAGACTACTTGGATTTAGGTTCCCTAGAGAGCGGATGGAGCCACAAGGACTAATTATCTTGAGAAATACTAACATGAAGAGACAAAATTAAGAAAGTTATGCATTTATTTATACTCACATTTGCAATACAAAATTGATTCGGGAATATTAAAATAATCTACACTTCAATTCACTGTTAAGACACTTTGACAAGATTATACACTGAGGCATATGTAGTGCAACATAGGTTTACTAGTGATCTCAAATTGTCAAATGTTAATAGCTAGATCATAGGTTCACTCACATTAGACTGCTCTCAAACTCTACTCCAAGACTGGTGCAAAATTGCTAAGTTCCACTAGCTATACTGTCCAATTTTGCCAGAGGTTACATTCAGGCGTTGCTAAAAAGTATATTCCGTTGTCCTTATTGGACGAGGAATATACCAATTGGCTATTTTGACTACAACGTGATTGATAGTTGCAAGATTGACATTCCAGAATTTTTACTGTCAAACAAAGTTTTTGTATTAAATTGTTTACGTCCTACTTTGCATAATTTATAGCTATGATATTGACATTTGGAAATTTTTCCTGTCGAATAGAAGTCTGGTCTACAATTGTTTATTCTACTTTGTATCTATTTTTATTGGTGAAACACTGTTTCGCCATTGGCTACTTGGTTTGCACCTGTGGAAGTTGTTCAATACTTAAGGATATCATACTTTTGCACCTGCAATATTGACGCCGCAAATTTTATTCAAACCAAAAATTTATATCTTAACTATAAGATATATGGTTGTAAAACTGACGTCTCAGAATTCTTTCTGTCAACGAAAGTTTTGTATTAAAATTGGTCATAATTTATAGCTCAAAAATTTGCATTTTAACTTAGATATATGGCTGTAAAACTGACGTCTCAGAATTCTTTCCGTCCACGAAAGTTTTGTATTAAAATTGGTCATAGCTATTGGATGCCTCTTAATTAAGCAGATTGTACTGTAGCGATAAAAAAATTAGTGTTTGTAACGAAAGAAAAATTTGCATCTAAATCATATGTATTCTTACTAGTCAAAAATAAAACCTGGCTTCCTCAATAAATAAGATATGAATGGCATAGGTTAATTTCCCTATTATTACTTCTTAAATTTGATCCGGATGCTGTAATTTTTTCAATATACATATTAATCGAATTGTATTTTAATGCTGATTTTGAATATGATTAAATTATTTCGTTTAACTTAATCCATCAAAAGTTATGAGGAGTTAAGAATTATTGAACTAGAAATTCTGACGTCTCAAAATTTTGTTTCCACAGCACGTTTAGATCTGACTTCGGAGACACAAATACTTATAGGCTAATAGGGGTTAGAAACGTAATTTCAAGCTGTAGCGATGACAACTTTTGGTATTTGTAGGGATGAAAAAATAGGCTGGGTATACTAAATGTGGTACTAAATACTGACCGCGTCAAAGGCAATATTATGTTCAAAGGTCGTGAACTTAATGGGAGGAAATAGAAGATGTGGACTTATAAATGTGGCCTCTTTTTTTCTCGAGATTCCTGGAGATCCGATTCCATGGGAGCGTTTACCTTGGAGGCATGCAAACTAATTACCTATTGTTAGACTACATGCAGACATATAATGAAATAAAAACAGATAAAAAAGGCAATAGATTTATTGAACTTACATACTTAGGTGCACAGCAATGGGTCACTTCAAATGACAATAACGGTGACAACGATGGAAGAATATAAGAATTTTTGTCTGAGTGGTTTTGTCTCTGATTTATCAATCATCTTGAAGAGCACACCTACCCCACTATCAAACATAGCTTTTCAGTCTTGCGCTGTAAGAACTGGCTCACCATTGGCCCGAATGGACAAAGGATGTAAACCTGTCGTCCAATGAATCATTTTAATTATTTCTGATGATTCAAGCGTTCACATGGCTCTTATAGTTTAAAATTCCTTAGAAATATTGTACGTAGCATATTTTTTATTACTCACTCTCTTAGCGAAATCTAAAGCTTGGATAGCGCCGTTCTGTGTCTGAGGGTGACTGCACTTTTTCTCTTTGCTGATTGAGGACTTTTCATTTTAGAAACTAGATTTAACTTAATTAGAGGAAGTCGGAATTATCTTTAGAGAGAAGGAACTTTATTTTGGTATTTTAAATATATCGCATTTTGCTCATGGTACATATTACCCTTCCCAGCAATTAATGACGTCCCGTCATTAGCAATTGCTCGCCTTTGGGTTTTTAAAATGTTCGCCATTTATTAACTATTTCTTCTGCATAATTATTTTATATTTATGTTATGTCTTAATCAGGAGTGCTAAAAATTTTCTCTATTAATTTTCTTATTTTATTCTACATTCCTATCTAAAATCCATCTACCGGCCTAAGATTATTCATGGTTCTAGGCTAGCTACTATACTAAAGATTTTTTTTTTCGATTTTTGCAAGGCTTTTTTTTGATTTTACTGTCTATATGACATACTACATTCTATATACACTACATTAAACGGATAACATGATAACACTACAACTAATTCTAATTGAAAGTATAGTGGTAAATTCAGGAATGATTTATTATAAACAGTATCGTGTTTGCCATATTCATTGGTAACATTAAAACACTTTCACGATTGGGATTTTTAATGTCTCCCAGTTATTAGGAAGTAACATATGTAATTTCAAATATATTTTATTACCTTCGAGTCATGAGTGTACTCAATCATCCGGTTGTAAATTATTGTCATTCATTCCTTTAGTCTTGGCAAAATTTTTTTAAAGCACTGACGATATGGTTTCTTCATGGTACAGTTCAAGCATGATTGCGTTCACATGATGAGCTTTCTCTAATTGTCAACTGGGAAATGACGCTTCCAACTGCAGGTGTTGGCATACACTATCAGGGTTCACTCTCACCTGCTTTTCCTTTGATAGTTCATAGGGTGCCTTATCATTAAGGGGTCGAACACTGGGCGTGCGTTTATTTTCTTCTCAGCATATCATTTTTAGGATATTTTGAGGCACATAGAGAATGTATTCTCGCGTCAAATTGTTCATTTGTGCCTTTTATAAAATTGTTAGCTCATGGCTTGCGTCGATTAACCTTTGCGGTGATTCCTAGGCTAATCACAGGGGAATTGAAGTTTGGATTTGGATCGGGTTGACATCCAACTACTATGACTATTTTAACATAATGTGTTTAATTTGAACTTCAAATATCTTCAAAAATAATTTAACTTCAAATATCACTAAATATCGTTTATCTTGTACTTATAAAGCGGGTTCTTAGAATGAAACTTCAAATTGTATTGAAATTCAACTTCAAATATCTTAAAATTTATTTAACTATAATTCAACTTCAAATATCGCTAAATATCATTTAATTTCAAATATCATCACTATACTGTCAAATGATTTTGGGGTCCAAAAATGGGTATTAATGGCGATATCTATGTATTTATATCTTGTACTGACCGATGGGGTTCTCAGCATTTATGTGATTATATAGTTCGATAAAGCACTTGATACTGAGATTCAAATATAAGGTTGCCTGACACGTAATATGCTTTGTGGTTGAATGATCAAAGGTAACTGTTGTTTTCGTGGATGAAGCTGGGGTGAAAATTGCCTAGAGTCTATGGTGAATACTGTTCGTTGCTTGAGGTATGATGAGAGTAAATGCATTTAGATGCTATCTGCACTGGATAACTCACTGTGATGCTCTATATCCAATGTGTGCATTTACTTCCTGTAATAAAAATAACGAAGCAGAATCACACGTTCTTTGAAGTAAATACTTATAGCACGAATAAGTCATGCATTGATTGGGTTTTAATAAAACAACATAGTTCCCATTGGGAAATTCAATACATACAAGTTTCTTTTCAGTTTTTTTAGCCTAACGACATCATAAGATATTAACTCTTAAACTTTAAGTGTGGTCTCTTGTTATGCTTTCTAATATACACTACTACATACACTTTATTTTAACTTCTTTCAACACTTAGTTAATTTTACATCAGATCTAAAATAATTATTTAAACCGAGTTTATGCGACATTGTTGATTTTTGAGGTCATATTTTGCAACACATTTCATGCCTGCATCGTTTACGCACGTTTTTGCTGCTAAAGAAACGCAGGTTACAGTGTCTTAGCCACACAGTTTTACGTAAACGATACTACAATGCGGGAAAAAGACATAACGTGGACGAATGAAGATCTCACTACCAACTTGTTTCCTAAGGGTTTCCCTGTTTCTTGGTTCAGATCTTCTCATTGGGTTCTAGGTTTAACCTCTTTATTTCAGCTGTGTCCCCATGTCCTTATCTCGGTTTTAGTCCTTTTATTCTTAGGATTTGTCTGTAAATTAAAGTCAAGAGGGCACTTATGGTCAGGGAAGTCGCGAATGCAAAACATACGGCCAATAGTACGTTCCACCAGGAATTGATCGAGAGCAATCCGTATCTATTATCTACATACGTTAATCTTTGGTCTTCATTTGTAAATAGAGGAATTTGCGAATCTAATGCTTCTCTTATTTTTGTAAGCCTTATTGTCCCTTTATTCTTTTCTATTTTTGACCATATCGAAGTTTTTATTTCCTCGTTTTCTATATTGGGAATAGTGTACGACGGGTTGATCGCCTTGAAGTTAGTTATTTTGGGACTTATTATCTTTGTGCTCGTGGTAATTAACGGCGTTCGGACGGTTGACTCTTTAGTTACGAGTCGACACCTTTGTTTTATGGTTATCGTACCCACATTTTGTAACAGTAATTCTGTTTTGTAGCTTGGGTCTATTCCTTCTGTATTATTGTAACAAGACAAAGTTCCGACAGTTTCTCTTGGAACTGAGAATAACCAAGGGTCATTTCTGAGGTGTATGAATATTTCTCGCTTAGTACTTCCTATCACGGCTTCGCATGAATTCGGTGTTTCTTCCTGTTGTGTGTCTTTCAAAAATATATCTAACATACAGGATCCAGACTTGACATTATATATAGGTAACGTAAGTTGGCATACTAAGTTTTTGAATGGTACGCACTCTTTTAAGTCTTGTGGATTGGCTAGGGCATATTTTCGTCTATCTTGATCAATAATCAAGTACTCTGCTTCAGTCGTGATAGTCATAAATGAATTCGTCTTCTTTACGTTAGCCGGGAAGGTCGAAATTTTGTGCAGGTCGTAAACGGATTGTTGATTTATCAATGGAATTGTTACTACTACAAATAGCTGTTCATTTTAAATTTTTTGTTGTTATGGTCCTCAAGTTCGCTTCCAGGATCCATACTATTATTGATGTTATGTTTCATTTTTTTTTTTATTTCAATAAATTGAATTGAATTGAATTAATAATTTTTCATTTATTATTGTTTAATTATATAATTATTTTTTATTTTTAATTTACTAGTTAATTGACAATCTATTAATTATTTCCATTTATTAACTGTAACTTCTACATTCTTAGACCACACTGGCTATACATGACAAATGAAACTCAGAGAGGAGAGAAAGTAACAAAAATGAAAAATAAAATCAAAAAGGGTGAAAAAATGAGGATTTTGTCAGCCAGCGAACCATGAAGATGACAAAATATAAGCAAATATTTCAACAAGGACCTCCGCCAAGTCGTCCTAAGTGCTAAACAAAAAAGAAAAAAAACGAAAATCTAACCTTTCGAAGTTTACTAAACAAAGGCAGAACAGACACTGAATAAAAAACCAGGCAGGAATCAACGAAAATGAATTTACCAAGATGATTGGGCAAGGATCTTTCGTCTTGCAATAGTTTTAGCTTGTCTACAATTTCGGTTTTCATTAGATATGCAAATAGGTTCTTTTAAGTTTTTTCGGGTGAAAATACTGATTGAGTCCTTCAAGATTAAACTGTCATAAATTGGGCTCAATGAAATATCTCCAGTATCTCTATTTATTGCTAAATTTTGCAATATCTCTGCAATAAGTTCTCCTTGTATTTTAAATTCCGAAACAAATAACAAATAACCAGTATTGATTCAGAGTTCAGAAAGTTAAGAGCAATTCAATCGGATAAAATAAAGGATTAAATCTGGACAGCTTGCGTAACCAATTTTTTACCTGTGTGTGGCTTTGTGCCAAAATTGTTAAGATCTTTTCCGAAAACAAGAAAAAATAACTTAGTGCTTTGTTACAAAACTATATTAAATAAGGAATAAATATTCACACGTACAATATCCTAAGTGTGGAAATGGCAAACCGAACCTTAAAGGCTGAGAAAACGCAAAATACCAAGTTTTTGCGAGAAATAAATTTCAAATTTGATTTATTACTAGCGCTTTCGTAGAAAGTTAATGCAATTCCTGGACTTCGGATAGCATTGCTGCCTTACAAGTACAGATGAATAACATTAGTACACAGCTATCTAGAAATGTTGAGACAAATGAAGAAATTAAAAAAGAGCTGGAAAATGTGAAATCAGACCTAGTAATCATATCTGAACGAGCCAACCAGCTCGAAACAGAGCAGAATAGAACAAATTTGATTATTTATAATTATACTCTGCAACACCATGGCGAGTATACTGTGAAGCAAGAAATAATGGATTTATTAAACCGTGCTACGCCTTCTCTTAAAATGAGTCGATGTTATGTACGTGACATTTTTAGATTGAAATCAGGGCCAGTAGTAGTGAAGCTAAACTCGGTCGAAATCAGAGACTATATCTTAAGAAATAGTTCTTTATTGAGAAAGGGAGGTCTATCGGTGGCCCCAGATTACACAGCTAAACAAAGAGAAGCCCGTAAATACTTAAAGGAATGAATCTTGCACAGAACGACGGCCGTGATGCAATGCTACGAGGTGACAAGCTGTTTATCCAAGGCCGACTATTCAGGTACGATGGAAAGGCTGTGATTGAGGTTAAATGTAACTTGGCGCCAGTTAAAAATATTGGTCCACCCCCTAGTGCTAGACTCCCAAATTACCCTGCTGTTATTCCGATGGGGCTAGATAGTGATGCCAGTAATAGTGATGCCGAGACAGTGATACCATCAACAGCCTATTCTCAGGCATTATCGGCAACTAAAAGACATGCTAGTGCTGTTATAAGCCCTAATGACCTACATCGACCAGGCATTCGTAAAGTGGCACCCAGAGGAAACCATTCTCCAAGAAAAGGACTTAACAGAAGACCTCGCAGTGGTTTTTCCCGTAATTTTGTTGATAAAAGTCAGCGAGTGCTAACAGATATTAATAGTCGCAGTCGTGGGTATTACCATTTTGCCTTTTCTTCGACAGAGGCCAGGAACGAGGATCTCCAAGAAATGGCTAGTGATATTATTGCACTGACAGAAAGCATAGACGCATAGGAAATAAAAAGCCATATACTGAGTTTAGTGTCATGGAACATACAAGGACTACGTGATAAGCTACTTTATTTATATGATGATTTACTTTCGTCTGATGTGAGTCCGTGTATTAAAACATTTAACAATCATCCTTCTTTGTCCCCTTTCCCCCTGTATTTAGTCGGACAGGCTGTGTGTAAAACAGCAAGAAATAATAGACATCACGTAGGTAGATTGGTTTTGATTGGATCATCTGCTATTGATAGTTATGAAAGAATTAATAGTAGATCTGAAAATTTACTTTGGCTTCGTATTTGTTTTAAATGTGGGATGAGATTAATTTTGGGCGTTGTATACATCCCTCCACAAAATAGTTCTTATAATCGAGAAAATACTTGGGAAATTTTAGATGATGATTTGTCACTAATACAAGAAAGTTATAGTGATTTTGAGTGCGTTTTGATGGGGGATTTCAATGCTTATACCGGCGTTGAGGTTGAGGTTCCAGATTTATTAATCCCAGATTTAGGGGATTTGGTCCCAATTTGTTGTAGATTACCGCGAAGTAATAAGGATGAAAAAAGAAAACTAATTGTTTCGGGAAGAAAGCTCCTGGCGCTTTGCGGGGAACATGGTCTGATCATTGCGAATCGAAGGTTTGGAAATGATAAGGGTCTGGGCGAGTTCACTTTCCTTTCGGGCCCAACTCCAAGTGTTTTAGATTATGTGCTGATTAATACGAAATTTGTACCTGAATCGATTGGTATTGATGTACTAGATGTAGTTGGATCCGATCATAGAGCTATTAAGCTTGAGCTGAAGACTGGGAAACTTCAGGATGTTGTTCCTCGAGTTAGAAATTTATCTAATGGGGAGCTTAGATTAGAGGGCTTACGAAAAAGAATTAGATATGATTTAAATGATAATGATTTTGAAAAATTTAAAAGGGGGCTTATGAAGTTGCATATAACAAATAAATTGAAAGCGTTAGAAGAAGATGGAAAAGATATACATGATAAAATTATGGAGTTAAATGAAATAATTTGCAGTTGTTCAGCATCGTGTAATCTGAATAAAAATGAAAATAAAAACGAGCTATATTTTTATTTGGAGTTTAAGTTAATGAAAGAAAAGGTCAGATACTTATTAAATCTTTTAAAAGAATGTGATAAACATGAAGAGCAAAGTTTAAGATTAGCCGAATATAAAGATAAAAGAAGAGATTACAAAAGGTTAATTAAAAGGAAAAAACAGAGTTTGAGATTAATAAGAAACTGGATATTGCAAATTATTTTAGAAATAAAGATTTTAGAAATTTTGGGGTTATATAAGGAATGATATTGGAAATGAAAAAAGAATGACACAGGTGGCTCCAGACGCCAACTCATGGCCTGATTACCTAGAAAGCATGGAAGGTGATTGCGCAGAATTACAAGAGGTAACACATACCACAGAGATGGTTGTTTATCCCATGAAGGAACATGATTATGATTTAGTAGGGGAAGTGAGTAATGATGAGGTCAAGTTTGTATTCAAGAATTTAAAAGGAGGTTCGGCTGCGGGTGTCGATGGTGTACCAATAGCGTTATTTAAGAATTTTCTTTCAATTTTTATGTCGATAATTGTTTTTCTTTGTAATAAGGTGTTAACTTCAGGACAATGGCCAAATGAGTGGAAGAGATCATTGCTTATGCCACTTTTCAAAAGAGGTAACCCTAAGTTGCACATAAATTATCGTTTAATAGCGCTAGTACCTGCTTTAAGTAAGATAATGGAGAAAATACTAGATACAAGGCTTTCTAAATGGTTATATAAAAATAATATAATACATGAACAACAAGGAGGTTTCAGAACAGGGTACGGGACGGTAGATACAATATTTATTTTAAAGGTATTAACTGATAAATACGGAAAGGGAAAAACTTGTCTTTATGTGGGATTTCTGGACCTCCACAAGGCGTTCAACAGTGTCGACAGAGAGCTATTAAAGGATGCCCTGGTTAGAATTGGCCTCCCTCATTTGTTTGTGAGGTTGATAGTTAGTATGTATATTTGTGAGAGTGGAATCTTGTTAGTTGGTAACAGGTTTTCTAGGTTTTTTAATATTAAGCTGGGTGTAAAACAAGGCAGCACTCTTTCTCCTAAATTGTTTAACATTTTTATAAATGATGTTGTTGATTATCTAGAGAATAGATGGGCTGCGAATATTAGTCTAGGGACCCATAAACTATCACTACTATTATTTGCAGATGATATTGCCTTGGTGGCTAGTACACCGCAAGATCTGCAGACGCTTTTGAGTCTTATAGATGATTATTTGCAGATGAAAAAACTAAGGCTGAATGTTGAAAAGAGTGAAGTTGTTATTTTTAAAAAAAGGAAAACAAGTGGCGATGATAATTATAAATTTAAATTTAATAATGAGGAACTTAAAGCAAGTAAAAGAACAAAATATTTAGGATTTGTTTTATCGGAAAATGGAAGTTTTAAGAGTCATGTTGATGAATTAATTAATAGAGGTAAAGTGGCCATGTCTGCAATTTTTAGAAATCCGACGATAATGGGAATTAAAAACCTAAAAATGCATAAAAGAATATTTAATACAAAAATTTTACCAGTATTAGAGTATGGAGCGGAGATTTGGGGCGGAGAAGCGGCACATAAGTTGGAGTCCCTCCAGCTCCAGTATTATAAAAGACTATTTGGATTACATCAGACAACTCATTCACAGGTTCTGAAAGTTGATATGTGCCTGTTTTCGTTAAAACTACGTAGGTCTATTTTGATGCTTAGATTTTGGTTGAAGATCATTAGGTGTAATGAAGACAGACTAGTAAGTGCTGCTTATTATCAGATGTTGAGCTATGATTCGAAAAAGTCGTGGCCATCCCAAATTAGGTCATTACTAGAAAGTTTGGGAATGGCTTACTTATGGAATGACGGTCTTGGCTCCCGTGATCTACCGACAAATTTAGTAAGCCAGGTACGATTTATCTTAGAGGGTCAAAAAACTCAGTATTGGCAAGGGCTGGTATTAAACTCTGCTACATTGAGTCATTATAATCAGGTTAAATCTAGTTTTGGAGAGGAATTTTATTTTAAATTCAATTTATCGGCTATGATTTTATGTCGATGGATTCAGCTTAGGGCGAATTGCCTTCCAATCCAGAGTAGACAAATGGTGTTCGACAGGGGGATAGTACATCCTGATGGTCGGTATGTGTGTCCCCTTTGTAGGGATGAGGACGAAGATTTGGACCATTTTCTCCGAGAGTGCCCGGTGCTCTCTGATTTAAGGGAAAATTACTTACATGGGATTGATTTGGTGCTTCCAAATATCTTACAAAGTAGTAATGCAACCACAATATTTCATTTTGGTGCGTAAATAGAGAAGGAATTAAAAAGAAGGAAATGTTTTTACAATTAATAATTATTAATTATATGGAATTAAAGTTATTTTTTTTAGTATTTTACCAGAAGGTATTTTTTGCTATGTATTCATGTTAATGTGTGTTTGTAATTTGCTCTGTTGTAATTTTTCTATTTTCATATTTTTGTGTGTATATGGCTCTTGGGCTTTTTGAAATACACGATCTATCTATCTATCTATCTATCTATTCGCCTTTCGAATAAGGTAATTAGATGCAGGATTTCCAAGCTTGCCCGCGTAGATTCCAGTTGATGCTTGGCAAAGAATATAAGCATAATGAAGAACTGACATCAATATCTCCTTAGAAGGCTATTGTTTGAGCAAACCCTTCAGCGCTAAATAAATAAATATGATATTAAAGTCTTATTAGAATCTGTTAAGCGAAAAACACTTTCACCTTAATAGGAAATTCTTTGTGGGTTTTTACTTAGTCGCCATTGGACATACACAGGGTTTGAATCCATATATCTTAACTGATCAAATGGTTTTAAAATTTTACATATTATTATTGAGATATAATTCCACATCCGCCGTGAAATTCTACATACAAACGTACCAATAGCCAACTATAGATAAAGTTCGGATCGGATTTTTGTATCCCTCCGTTTAAAAGTATTTTTGCCCCTAATATTGACTGATGGCCCATACATTAGGACTGCCTCTATACATTCTCCAGCTTATAATTTGTAACCCTAATGAGTCATACTTAGTTACCATTTGATGTATATAGGGTTTTCTTATGCAAACTTCAACCAATCAAATGATTTCAAAATTTAAGCATCACTTTTGAGCTTTACAACAAATACCTGAATGCTCCATTTGTACTAGATTTATCTCAAGAGGGAAGGAATTATCTTTAGAGAGAAGGAACTTTATTTTGGTATTTTAAATATATCGCATTTTGCTCATGGTACAGTACGACGCGAATTCCGTATCCTTAAATTTAGCGTTCTGTTAGAAAATATCGTCTCAATTAATAACTTGACGGAGGGGTTTCTACTTCTCGGATTTTGATCCCGTTACACCATCTGACCAGGACTATTATATTTCAAGTCGACTTTTATAGTTTGAGGTCCCAGTTTAGCACGAGCTAAAGATTTTTGGATGCGTTTGTGTTTGTTTGAACTAGCTTTATTCTCAGTTTTGATTAGGAGGCAGGACTTTGAAGAAACTTACACTAAAGGTTAGACAGGTAATTTTTCTAGAGGTAGATTTTTTTTCATTGCTTGATTCTTGCGAATTTGCATATGGGTAGAAAATAGTGGAATTCCGTCGAAACTAGTGTTCAATTTAAAAAGACCTGTTACTTTGGAACTTTTTATTTTTAACTTGTGTAATTCAAAAAATCTAAGATGGATGTAAGTGTGCTAGCAAATTGGTACTGAAATTAATTCTAATGCTTTTACTAAAAACACAAAAATTTGAAAGCAATAAGAAACGAGACCAAATATTGAGGCTTTTATGTTAAATTTGTAGTGTACAATTGAAGTGACTTCAATTGGGGGGGGGGTTGTGTTCCTACCTGATCATTTTTGTGCATACCATCTTAGGATAAAAACCATATTTTCGTGTTATTGTCATCAAAAAATTTTTTTTTAATTCGGTCCAGGCATTTTATTTCTTTTAAACAATCATTTGGTTACAAAACTTTGGTCAAACAAACTTCGTAATCCCAACTTTTGAAAATATTGAGCATTAGTTTAAGTTTGTTTGCCCTGCTCTTTATCCCAGCTCCTGTCATTACCCTGAATGGGCTTAACTCATCAGCGTAATTGTTATAGTGGGGGGCTGATGCAATTTTATGTCTAGTAAATACTGAGAGTGAATTTGGTAGTTTCATCATAGACTGTATTTTGTAATATATAATAACTTCTAGTTTATTTTGCATTCTTGTTGCTGCATAATTAGCTCCCGTATTTGCCATTTCATTGTCCCAAATTCCGGCATGCTCAGCCACCTATAACAACCTTATGGTTTTAAGCCGTGTCAGTCTCTTATAAGTTTGTCTTGCAGCCCCCTTACCAGTACCTCTTTCTTGGGATCTTTTATGCTTACTATTGAGTCTAAGTAGCTCAAACAGGCAGTGATAAAGAATCTAAGGCAAAATTTGAATCGTGTGATCCCCAATTCTGGCTTTAAATTACCACCAATGCTCTTAATATTGATTCATATTCGGCTTGAGTTGAATTTTTATTTTCTGTTCTTATGTATATTACTTGTGAACAGCGAGAATTGGCTATTGAACATACACATCCTTCATTCAACTTCAAAGAACTATCTGTGTATAATGTCATAGGATTATCATCATACCTTTCTATTGCATTGTAAAACTTATTATACGAAGCTCATTTTCTGTCGTTTTCGATCTCAGCTTTGCAATGCTTGGGTCTAATAGCTTCTCTGTTTCTTCAGGACTGATACATACACTTAAATCCGTTTTTTGTTCAAATTTTCTTCTTAGTTCTGTCATTTTTTTTTTGCATAATCTCTTCGGTCCCCTAAAATCTCCCCCATAAAAAAATAACAGCCTTCTCTAACCCTTTTCTCAACTTTCCTTGAGCAGTTGCGATCACAAACCCAAATTGGGTCTTCGACTAATGCGAAGATTATAGAATGGAGAAGAAATGAGCAAATTTGTACAGCAGTAAGAAAAAAAATTATATGTAATAGGGATATTTATTGCAAAGAAAAAAATAAAGTAACACTAAGGGCAATCGATCCTAATTCTAAGGCAATTTGTGCAATAAGTTTGTATAATTCAACATTTTTATCATCAAAACAGATCGATCATCTGTGGTACAAAACATCGTAAAACCCTATTGAAGCACCCATTAAAAGCACTCCCCAGACAGTATAGGAATTGGTGATGAGAAAAAAAGATAAGGAAGTCCCACGCGCGAAAATTGGCGTCGAAAGTCTATCGGGGAAAAATTGGGTTTTTGGAGATATTGTATAATCCAATTCTCCCGCGCTATCTGATGATGAACTTTTTGAATCTTTTTGTGTTTCTACTCTCTCTGGAGGTAGAGATTTTCTTTTAGGAATAACTAAATTTTTCATAGCAAAATATTCTTCAAAATATTTCTCATCGCTCTCATCCTCGAAATAGTCTTGCTTGAAATTAAAGGGTTTTAGCTCTGCCAATCTTGATCTAGGGGGCTCATTTCCTGCATCTGACGAATCAGTAGAGGAGGGACGCAGTACCCATCTTTCCGGAAATTTGGCTCTTTTTATTTGGCTAACATGTGCCTTCTAAGTTCTGCCGCTATCGGGGTTCACCATTTTAAAAGTGTAATCGTTATCGTACTTTTTGATTATTCTGTACGGTCCAGAATATTTGTTGGAATGTTTTTTGCCTTCCGTTTTTGCTTCATTCTTTAGGTAGACACAGTCTTCTACTTTGAAATCTCTATTCCCCTTTACTTTGGGTTGGTTTCTTAGCTCTTGGTTTATTTTACATTTTTCTAACTCTTGCCTAACTATTTTATAAGTTTTCCTCATCCTATTTATGAATTCTTGTTTGTAATCCTCCGAGTTATTATAATACTGCCGAGATTCAATGATCTAAAAATACAGGACTCTAAAATCACGACCAAAAAGTAAATGAAGTGGTTTGTCTTTAGTTGTTTCTGAATGAGCAGTATTGATTACGTTAGTTAAATAATGTAAGAATTGATCCCAATCGTTCCTATTGTCTTTTGTATAAATGCTTAATACGTTCGAAAATATTTTATGGCTATTTTCTACTTTACAATTAGCTTGTGGGTGATACGGGGATGTCACCAACTTGTCTATATTAAGAAAACTCATTAAGTCTCTTGCTACTTTTGAAACAAAATTGCTTCCGTTGTCACTTAAAACTTTATTTGGAACGCCAAATTGTAAGAATAATTTCGCTAACGCCTTACTGGTGGCGTAAGCACCTTGATTTTTTAATGCTTTTGCAAAAGTAAATCCTGAAAAGTGATCTATAACTGAAAGAATACAAGTATGGCCTCTGTTGAAAACAGGCAAGTCTCCGCTGGTTCCGTATAATTCAAATGAGACAATATCGAAGGGGTACTTTGCTACCGAGACCCTTCCAATCGGAGGATTAGGATAAGAATGGGGGATTTTTCTTAAGTTACACGCTTCGCATGTACTTACAAATTCTTTAAGTTTTATTACTGCTGACGGCACGTAAAAATATTGTTTTAATTTATGGAAAGTTTTCGTTACTCCTAAGTGTCCACCTGTATCTGAATTAAAATATTCGAACGAAGGTACTATTAAGTTTTGTGTTAACACAGGTATTATTTAGGTTTGGTTTCTATTTGTCTCATCAGTCACGATTGTACCTAGTATTTCTTCATCAAGATCATAGTAAAAATTATCTATCTCTTTTCTAAGAGTTTTGAATTTATCCGGTAACGCATCGTCATTCACAAAATAATTAATAAGCGCTTAACACATTTCTTCCTTTTTTTGCTTCCTTTTTATATTTTCTAAATACAGGGGACAATGGTTAACCTTATTTTCTTTTACAGTGTCTTTGACTTTGTTTTTCTTACATTCATGTTTGCTCTTAGCATTGATAGTGTTAACTTCATTTTCCTCAGCTTCTGACGGAACATTTTCTGGGTATCTACTCAAAAAGTCACAACCTGCGTTTTGTTTACCTTTTAAATGTTCAAATTCGTAATCTAGGTCTTGGATTTTCATAATCCATCTGGCTAGAATTCCCGTGGGGTTTTTAAATGTGCGCAGGTACTGCAAGCTTTTATGGTCTGATCGTAGCATAAATTTTCTACCAATCAAATAGTGTCTAAATTTGTCCAAGTGGTGGATTATAGATAATAATTCTAAGTTTGTGGCGGAATAACTACTTTCACCTTTTGATAAGGTTCTACTCGAATAGCATATAACTTTTTCTATTTTTTTTTTGATTAGAAGGTCCTTGTAAAGGATCGGGGTTTTCTATGGGAATTATTTGCGAAAGAATAGTCACAATATCTTTTGAACTGGCATCGGTTGTGACAACAAATTGTCCATTTTCAAAATCAGGCTGTGATAATATTGGTTCAGGAGTGAGCGCCTTTTTGAGACGGTCTAGGGAAGTTTAAGCTTCCTAGGATCAGGTAACATTTTGGGAGTTCCCTTTAGTTAAATCCGTGAGGGGTTTCTTAATTTGGGAGTAATTGCGCACGAATTTTCTAAAGTAGCCAGTAAGATCTAAAATTCCTCTTAATTCTTTCATGGTTGTAGGGGATTTGAGGTTTTCAACACATTTTATTTTATCAGGGTCTGGGGATATCTCTCCTTTTGTTACTACTACTCCTAAAAATTTAATTTTAGGTTGAAATAAATTTACTTTCTGAGGCCGGCATTTTAAATTGCCCTGTCTGAACTTCTCGAAGACCTTAGCTAATGTTGCCAAGTGTTGTTCAGCGTTTTCTCCCACGCATATGATATCATCAACAAAATGAATGATATTTTTAATCCTCTTAATAGGTGTAATAAGGATCTACATAGCGCGCTCGAACTTGTTTTAAGTCCAAAAGGTACTCTTAAGTGTTCATATGAACCGCATTCAGCTGTAGGAAACGCAGTTTTATAGACAACTTTTTCGGCTATATTCACTTGGTGATAGCCTTGGGTAAGGTCCAAAGAAGTAAAATTTTTGTTTTTGCTTGAAATTGAGTCAAGAATTTCATCTATTCTTGATAGAGGAAATTTATCAGTAACTACTTGTTTGTTAAGGGCTCTATAGTCTACTAGAAGTCTAAGATCACCATTCTTTTTTATACCAAGATCACTGGTGCAGCATACGGACTTATACTGGGGCGTATAATTTCATTTTTTTGTAATTCATGGATTTTATTTTTTAACCACTCTTTGTGCTTATACCGCACACGATATGGCTGTTTCGCTACAGGATTACCAGTCGTTAAAATTTAATGTTCATAAAATGGTATAATTCCGATTTCATATTAAGATGCGGAAAATACATCTTTAAAATTCCATAATAATTCTCATATTTTTTTATTAAGTTCCAAGTCCGTAATATGATCCATATTAAATTTGTTTAAAAATTGGGATTTAGTTAGAGGATATTTGTTATTTGAGGTTTTAATGCCATTAACTAGGTTTGTTTTAGAATTTTCCCATCTATTTAAATCATTCTCAGATAAAACTTGGATTTGAAATAAACACGTCCCTTTATGTATTGTAATTGTATCATTTTCGTGATTATTAGTTACCCAAATAAAACCTTCTCCTTTGTCGTAAGATATAATTTGTTTCTCACATAGTAGATTTTCAGGAATTTAATTTGATGGGTTTACAAGCCATATGTTGGACATGCTAACCACTGGTTCAATCCTCAGTGTTATTTGAATTTTTTGGATCGTTTTGGGAGGGAGTTTTGTTGTCTTTATCGCGAATCCGTAATATTTCTCTTTGTTTTCATTATTTATTAGATTCCTACTGGCGCTATGCTGCTCTATTGCGGCATCTTGTGGCATCTTGAGGCGTCACGTTGGGTTTTACTATGTTTTTCCATAATTCCGCTATTTTCTTGATTTCGTTTGACCTGTACTGTCGCATATCTCCTATTTTTATTTTTGCAGATTCAATACCCTTATCTTTCAAATTTTGTTCATCTCTGCAATGTCTCTCAGAATAATTGAACAAATTTCTAACTATGCCATGTCCTTTTTGCGAGACATGAGGTTCAAAATATTGCGACATTATACCACCAGAAATTTTATTTACTGTTACGTTGTCTTCGTAACCTCTGTTACAATTTCTTAAGGTAGAAATTCCTTCCCCTACCTTAGCCGGGTAGACAAGCCTTTCGTTCGCTACGTCTAATAATACTCTATTAGACCTTAAAAAATTAGCGCCTATAATTGCTTCATACGGAAAGTTATCGCATATTATAAAATTTGTCTGAAATATCCTATTGTCCCTTTTTACGTTTAGGCAAATTGAACCTCTAGCATCCAATTTATGTCCTGTCACACTAGTTAAATTGGGATTATTAAAATTTCTTTGTTGTCTAATATGGGGAGGCAACATATCAAATACGCATGAGTTTATAATGTTCGCAGTAGCACCAGAGTCAATCAAAGCCTTAAAGTAAATATTTGCCACACAAAAGTCATCAAATATAGGTAATTTATTATTACTATCACTACGAGACGGTACTACTATTGTTTTGGACCTGTAAAATATTCTGGGCATCCTCTGGGTCCAATTTATATTTCTGAGGGGCCTGAAACGGTTCCCTGTGGATTTGTTTCATACGTCGGTGTCTGTAGTAGGAATTCAGACACGTGAGATTCCTTAGGCATATCTAATTGATTCACATTTGTCTTTTGATTTGGCCTGTATTATTACTATAATTCGGATTTATTGCGTCAGTGGCGGCTGCTTGCGCTGACTGCAAATTTTGTTGGCTAGAAAAATTTTTATGTCTCTTCGGCCAATTAACTATTTGGCGTCGGCTTGAAAAATTTGTATTTCATGTTGGCCGATAATTATTTTGTCTATTGGGGGGAGGGTTATACAAATTTGGTTGGTAGGCGTTGTAAGGTTCTGATTGGCGCAATCTTCCCTGGCTATAGCCTAGTGCACCACCGGCGTTAAAATTTGTTCTTCCGAACAAATGGTTGCCATAATTTTGCATACTGCCGACAGCAATTCTTGGTCGGCTATTGGGGACATAACGGCACTCCCTCGCGATGTGTCCAGGTCGATTACTAATATAGCATCTTATTATTGTATGGTTATTTTCATAATTAGATTGTTGGACAGGCTGAAAACGCACTGTTTTCTGCCTAGCGGGTTCTTGCGTTTTATTTCTTTGTGGCACTGGGGAATTATCCCTTGAAAAGAAACTGAGAGATGCCTGATCACCCTTGAAAATTAGGTTCGCGTTTGAATCGCCTAGGCTATTTATTTTTGCTTTACTGTGATTTGCGACAATCGTATAGACTTCGATCAATTGATCTACCTCCTGAACTCCAAGATCCAACGTCTGAATATTTTTGGATATTACCATTCTGTATAGTTTTGGGGGTAGCCCTTGCAAAAAGGTATTTAGTATGACTTTTTCATACAGTTGTCCTGAACCTCTTCCGTATTTAGCCTCTACTGAAATGCGTATATTATCAAGATATTCTCTTATATTTTGTGAATAGTCAAAGCACACCATTCCGTGTTTTAATTTATTTATAGAACTGGTTTCGATAAATCTATCTTTAAATGCCGTTAACAATTTATCCACCGTATTTATTGGCAAGCTGGCGTCGTCACCTATGGTATGTTCAATCTGCTTTAGAAAGGTTAATGCCTGGCCTTTTAATCGTAATAGAAGCATGTCGACTAACGTTTCTAGCTCTGTTTTTGTTAATTCTACAAACTGGGCCAATTGGATATTAAATTCGTCAATATCTGATCGACCATTGTACTGCGGGATAGACTTTGCTATTTCTATATTTTTCGCGACCAATTTTTGCGCCTTTAATTGTTCTTATAAATCTTCTGACATTTTTTTTGCGTTTGAATAACTCGAAATAAATTTATTTTTTTCACTTAACCTATTTTGGGGGAGGCTATTATCTCCTATATAATATATATAATATATATTGAAAACCCGTCGTATACAATAAATGTACAATGACAGAGTATACAAAAATACGAAAAGAGGGAACAAAACGATAATAATAACAACAAAAGCAACAACTTCTTAAATAGTATTATTCTTCTTTAATAGTATTATCTCCTATGAAATATTCTAAAGGGTTTCCCTGTAATAGCTTAGCGGCAATAGGTCTAATCACTTTTCTTTTATGTATCTTTCTAATGATGAAATTTAAGTTGCAAGCTTTATAGTCTAATTAGTTTGCAAATTGTCCTCTAATTTCCGACCGTGCCATTTGTGGCGATAAATGAAATTTGTAGAAATAAAAGAAAGGGTTGGTGTAGTTGTGGTCATAAAGGTTGACCGCATCAAATGTAATATTATGCTCAAAAGCTGTGAACTTACACCTTATAAGTTTTCTGATAGCGCCACATAACGCTAAGTACTGTGCCATATGCAATATTACGATTTAGAGTGGTGTACCGAGAGCACCAGTTCTTCTGGAGTAATTTTTTCTTAGGCTACTGAATAGGCCAGGCAAGCTACAAAAAAAATGATAAAGCTGGGTTTATGATCGCGCCACAGCAATGGGGAGTAAAGTAAATTTATGACCGCGCCAGCCTCAATTATTGAGAGAAAATAAAATGTGTAGCCACATAAATGTATCCTCTTTTCCTCGAGCCATCTGGAGATCAGATTCCTGGGAACGTACCTTGGAGATATGCGAACTAATTACCTGTCATTAGACTAGATACAGACATATAAAATGAAATAAACACAGGTAAAAAGCAATAGATTTATTGAGACTTACATATTTAGGTGAACAGCAGTGGGTCACTTCAAATGACAACAACGGTGACTGAGATAACAACAATGATAGAATTGCAAAGCTTGAACGCTGAAATAATTCTGAACATAATAATCTTCCAACAAGCACCTTTTACCCCACTATCCAACATAGTCCTTGTCCTACGGTATAAGAGCTGACCCACAATTGGCCTAAGTCCTGAGGCCAAACCCTCTGTCCAATAAATTGTTTTAAATATTTCTGATGATTCAAACGTTCACACGGCTCTTAAAATTTAAACTCCCTGAGAAACATTTTGATTGTAGCATCTTTTTTATTGCCCACTATCTTAGCGGAATCCAAAGCTGGATACCGCCGTTCTTTGTCTGAGGCTAAACTGCAATTCTTCTCTTTTTAGAAAGAAGGAACTTTATTTTTGTATTTTAAATATGTCACATTTTACTCACGGTACATTTTACCCTTCCCATTAATTAATGACGTCCCGTCATTAGGACTTGTTTGCCTTTGGGCTTTTGAAATGTTTGCAATTTATAAACTCTGTATTGTACATAATTTTGTTTGATATTGTATTATTTTTTGTTTATATTTTGGCTTACTCAGGAGTGCTAAAACTTTTCTTTATTACTATTATAATTTTGCTGTACATTCCTATCTAAAATTCATTTATCTGACTAATATTATTAATGGTTCTAGGCTAGCTAATGTATTAAAGATTTTTTATTTCTACGTCTAACACTGATTACTTTTACATTTTCAATGAGGTTGGGGCCATTCTACCTTTACATAAGATTTTTTTTTGGAATTCACTTTTTACAAGTCTTTTTTTTATTTGACGAATGAAATATCTTAAGCCGAACTGGCCAGCCATCACAAAAAACCAACAAAGAGAAAAATCTCTAAAAAAAAAAAAACAAACGAGACTGTGGCCAGTGGAGAGGAAAGAAAAACAACAGAAACAAAACAACGCGGATATTTCGCCTGTATACAAACAAGGCGTCTTCAGCACGAAAGACACACAAAAAAAACAAGATAAAACTAAAAACCAATAAAACTACCACCAAAAAAAAAAAAATATACAATCGGCTCAAACTGATCCATGTAGGAAAAAGATGCTAATATAGAGTTACTTCAGTGAGTACAGCAGAGTAACTGAGGAAAAATAAAAAAAACTGTAAATTAATTTAATTATTCAGTTGCGAAATAATCCTTATTTCAAAATTAAAAAATAAATTAAGCCGAATATCTTTAAATTTCGTTATTTAGTAGAAAAAACGGAGATGATTTAAAAATTATAAGGACATAGATTCTGTTTTAAACTTTTTAAGAAAAAGAATTAAATATGACATTTTTATAAGCCTTTATTCCCATTCCATTATATATTTTATCCCTGGTTTTCATTTTTGCCAGGTTCGGTTGGTTGACAAGTTTAATAAACTTTTGTTTGAGAATTTCCAAGATTCAGATGTGTTTTTTATCATCGTCATTGTCTGGGTCCAGCAATTAAGAATTTTTCTTCTAAGCGTCTTAATATTCAACAGGAAGCCGTTTTGTCGAAGGGTTCAAAGTCTTTTGGTTCAGCACAAGTCCAATTTTCAAAAGTAATTTCACTGGTTGAGTAGTGTATTAGTGCTTCTATTTATAAGGTGTATGCTGCGCGAAAACTTAAAGACGATATTTTAGGAAAACTGAACACTTTTATAATGAATGTACTAGGTAAAGACATTTCACAAAAAAATGACATTAAAATCCTTTCTGATTTGAAAAAGGATAAATTCCTTACTATCACCAGAGCCGATAAGGGGAACACGATCGTAATCATAAAGACAAAAGACGAGAATAATCAAATGAAATCCATTATTTTGGACACTATTACATACAAAAAACTTGATTTTGATCCTAGAGATAAATATGTAAAATCAACAAGAAAGGAATTGGAGTCAATGAAAAATAATTTTCACATTACCCCACAGTTTAATAACAAATATTATCCTAGGGGTTATGTGTTCGGCACCCAAGATCTATGGTCTACCTAAGATTCATAAGACTGGATCCCCCCTCCACCCCAGTGTGTCAACTTTTCTGTCACCTGTTTCAAAATTAGGACAATGGTTGTCGGTAGCTTTGCGTCCACTTTTTGGAACACAAAAATCATATTTAAAAAATTCGACTGATCTTACTAATAAATTGCGAAATTTCACGCTGGAGGAGAGTTCAATTCTTTGCAGTTTTGATGTTGTGTCCATGTATTCAAATTGTGATTTAAAAAGGTGCGAGGATATTTTAAAAAGTAAATTAGAAAAACACTTTGATTTAATACAGGATGTGACGTTAGCCAGTTTGGATATTGATGTCATTATGAGACTAATTATGCTGGTAAATGAATTTTCTTTTTATTTTGGTTTTCGAGGGGAGTTTTATAGACAAATTTTTGGGTTACCTATGGGGGCTTCTCTTTCTCCTTTATTGGCAAATCTATTCATAGATGCCATTGAAACCTTCGCTATAAACAGTTTTAGAATCTCCCAGTGCTTCTGAGGTAGGTTAAAGGTTGATGTGGTGTACGTTTTGAAACATGTTTTGTACTACTTAGACCTTTTTTGTAAGCTTTTAAATAGTTTTGATAATAATATTAAATTTACAGTTGAATTTGAGGATAATAATAACTTACCTTTTCTGTATATTTTATTAATTAAAAAGGATCTCTATTTACTTTTATCGATTTACAGAAAACCTACGCACAATGATAGGTATTTGAATTTTCATTCTTGCCACCCTATGTCGGTAAAAAGGGGGGTTGTAATTTCACTAGTGGATAGAGCCTTTAAAATCTGGTCCCAAGAATTTTTGGATTCGGAATTGTTATACTTGAGGGATATTTTATTTTGTAATAGTTATCCAATTAAGTTCATTGATAAAATAATTGAAAATAGACGGGCTAAACATAGTAGTAGGGTTATTGAGGTTTCTCAGTCTTTAGATTTAGTTGTATCAAAAAGCTTCATTTCATTACCATCTGTACCTGGTTTGGGTGAGAAACTTTCACGGGTTTTACGTAAATTTGGTATTGATACATGTTTCCAATCGCTGAGGCCAATGAGTAGTTTTTTTTAGTTCTGGTAAGGATTTAACTCGGGGAAATTTAGTAAGTGGGGTGTATAAAATTCCGCGTTCTTGTGGGAAGTTCTATATTGGTAGGACTCACCAACAATTTTTTGACAGGTTTATTGAACAACATAACTCAATAGAAATAAAACCTACAATTAAGCAAGCCTCCAGAAACTTTCGTTTCAGCTTTAGAAGAGCATATTTGGCTTCAACCAGATCATTTTGTAAAATCTGATGAAGCCTTGGCTATTTCTAATGATAAGGGGGGGTACACCCAATGGGTAAGGGAAGCCATAGAAATTAAAAAAACATATGTTTGCTAACCTTTCCATAAATAGGGACACGGGAAATTTAAATATTGATCCAATTTATGATAACCTTCTAAAGAGTGAATCAACATGTCAATAAGGGAGTAAAAATTTTAAATAATCACCAGGGGACTATTTTACCTGCTAGACCAAAACGATTAGCTTCAGTAATAGCTAACAAAGGGATTATTTCGCAACTGAATAATTAAATTAATTTACAGTTTTTTTATTTTTCCTCAGTTACTCTGGTGTCTTCACTGAAGTAACTCTATATTAGCATCTTTTCCCTATGTGGATTAGTTTGCGCCGATTGTACATTTTTGTGTTTTTTTTTGGTGGTGGTTTTATTGGTTTTTAGTTTTATCTTGTTTTTTTTTTTTGTGTCTTTTGTGCTGAAGACGCCTTGTTTGTATACAGGCGAAATATCCGCGTTGTTTTGTTTCTGTTGTTTTTCTTTTCTCTCCACTGGCCACAGTCTCGTTTGTTTGTTTGTTTTTTAGAGATTTTTCTATTTTTTGGTTTTTTTTAATTGCTGGCCGGTTAGGCTTAATATATTTAATTGGTAAGTTGTAAGGGCAACAATTATCTGCTTCTGTCAATTATTACTTGTCTTTAGTTAAAAAACATGCAAATCTGTTAAATCAACTAATTTTCTTAAAAAATTGCAAGAACGAATCACTGATTCCGAAATCTTTTAAAATATGTACCCATTTTGGAACTGAAAATGAAACAAAATTAAAAATAAATTAAGCCTAATAGCTTTAAATCAAGTAATTTATGAACAAAAACAGAGACGTTTTAAACTGTCTAAGGATTTAAATTATGTTTAAAATTTTTTAAGAAGTAACCTTACATCTGATATTTTTATACAAATTAAAGAAATGGCCACTATATCTTTTAGCCATGATTTTCATTTGTCCAAGGTTCGTTTGGTTGACAAGTATAATAAACTTTTGATGGAAAATTTTCAAGATTCTGATGTTTTTTATCCTCGTCATTGTCTGGGTCCAGCAGTTTAAAATTTGTCTTCGAAGCCTCTTAATATTCAACAGGAAGCTGTTTTGTCGAAGGGTTCTAAGTTCTGTTTTCCATCACCAGTCTCCTTTTCAAAAAGAATTTCAAAGGTGGAATCAGGAATTATGGCTTCTAGAGATAAGTTTGATATTCTTCAAGAACTCAGAGCTGAGATCGTAATATAACTTAACACTTTTATTATTAACTTCATTGTTAAGTATATTTCACAAAAAAAATGACATTAAAATCCTTTCAGATTTGAAAAATGATAAATTCCTTACTCTCACCAGAGCCGATAAGGGACACATGATAATAGTTATGAAGACTGAAGACTATAATAATCGAATAAATTCTATTATTTTGGACACTATTACATACAAAAAACTTGATTTTGATCCTACAGATAAATATGTAAAATCAACAAGAAAGGAAATAGAGTCAATGAAAAATAATTTTCACATTACCCCACAGTTTTATAACAAATATTATCCTAGGGGTTGTTCGGCACCCAAGATCTATGGTCTACATAAGATTCATAAGACTGGATCCCCCCTCCGCCCCATTGTGTCAACTTTTCTGTCACATGTTTCAAAATGAGGAGAATGGTTGTCAGTAGCTTTGCGTCCACTTTTGGAAACACAAAAATCATATTTAAACAATTCGACTGACCTTACTAATTAATTGTTAAATTTCAAGCTGGAGAAAATCTCAATTCTCTGCAGTTTTGATGCTGTGTCAATGTATTCAAATTGTTATTGAAAAAAATGCGAGGATATTTTAAAAAGTAAATTAGAAAAACACTTAGATTTAATACAGGATGTGACGTTAGCCAGTTTGGATATTGATGTCATTAGGAGACTAATGATTCTTGTAAATGAATTTTCTTTTTATTTTGGTTTTCGAGGGGAGTTTTATAGACAAATTTTTGGGTTACCTATGGGGGCTTCTCTTTCTCCTTTATTGTCAAATCTATTCATAGATGCCATTGAAACCTCCGCTATAAACAGTTTTAGAATCTCCCCTTGTTTCTGGGGTAGGTTCATGGATGATGTGGTGTGCGATTGGAAACATGGATTGGACTCCTTAGACCTATTTTGTAAGTATTTAAATAGTTTTGATAATAATATTAAATTCACAGTTGAATTTGAGGATAATAATAAATTACCTTTTCTGGATATTTTATTAATTCAAAGGGATATCCATTAACTTTTGTTGATCTACAGAAAACCAAAACACAATCATAAGCAATAAAATGGTCATTCTTACCATCCACTGTTGGTGACAAGGGGGTTTGCAATTTCACTGGTGCATAAAGACTATGGTATTTGTTCATAAGACCTCATGGATTCGGACTTATTGTACTTGAGGGATATTTGGGTTTGTAATAGTTATAAAATTAATTTCATTGATAAAATAATTAAAAATAGACGGGTTAAACATAATAGTAGGGTTATTGAGGTTTCTAAGTCTTTAGATTTAGTTGTATCAAAAAGCTTTATTTCATTATCATATGTTCCTGGTTTGGGTGAGAAACTTTCACGGGTTTTACGTAAATTTGGTATTGATACATGTTTGCAATCGCTGAGGCCAATGGGTAGTTTTTTTAGTTTTGGTAAGTATTTAACTCGGGGAAATCTAGTAAGTGGGGTGCATAAAATTCTGTGTTCTAGGAGGAAGTTCTGAATCGGTAAGATACACCGACAATTTATTGAAATGTTTATTTAACACCAAAATTGAATGGGTTAAAATCTACAACTGAGCAACCCACCAGAAACTTTCGTTTAAGCTTTAGCAGAGCATATTTGGCTTCAACCAGATCATTTGGTAAAATTTGATGAAGCCTTGGCTATTTCTAATGATAAGGGTTACACCCAATGGGCCAGGGAAGCCATAGAAATTAAAAAACATATGTTTGCTAACCTTTCCGTAAACAGGGACTCGGGAAATTTAAATATTGACCCAATTTATGATAACCTTCCAAAGAGTGAATCAAAAGTCAATAATTGAGTAAAGATTTAAAATAATCACCTGGGGAATATTTTACCAGCTAGATCAAAACGGTTTGTTTCTGTAATAGCTAACAAAAGGATTATTTCGCAAATGAATAATGAAAGTAATTTACAGTTTTCTATTTTTCCTCAGTTACTCTGGTGTCCTCACTTAATTACCTATATATTGCATCTGGTTACTAAGTTGATCAGTTTGCACCGTTTTTACATTTTTGTTTTTTTTTTGGTGGTGGTTTTATTGGGTTTTATTTTTATATTGTTTTTTTTAGTGTCTTTCGTAATTAATAAGCCGTTTATTTATAATTGCGAAATATCCGCGTTGCTTTGTTTCTGTTGTTTTTCGTTTCTCTCCACTGGCCACAGTCTCGTTTGTTTGTTTTTTTTAGAGATGTTTCTCTTTGTTGGTTTTTTGTAGATAAGTCTGCAAACCAAGATTAGAATATTAGAAGCTACAGTCATGACAGTGGTCAAATTTGGCTCTGAAGCATGGACGCTCCGAAAAGCGGATGAAGATTTGCTAGATGTTTTCCAGAGAAATTGCTTAAGGATTGTTCTTGGTACCCGGCTGACTGACCGTATTTCAAACAATAGGCTATACGAAAAAAGAGGCTCAATACCGCATTCTAGGTCTATAATGAAAGAAAGGTTGAGGTGGTTAGGGCATGTTGTTCGGATGAAGGATGACAGATTGCCGAAGATTGTTCTTTTCGGCCAACCATCTAGGGCTAAACGGAAAGCAGGTCGTCCCCGTCTGGGTTGGGAGGACGTCATAAAGAAAGATTTAAAGGAAATGGGAACTTCGTGGGCGGGTGTAAAAGGGAGGCTTTGAATAGATTGGGGTGGAGGAGGAGCGTGCGTAGCTGTGTTGGCCTCAGGCGGCTTGGTGCTGCGATGAGTTGTTAGTAGTTTAGTAGTTTTTTAGTTAATGCAGCTTTTATTTGCATAAAAATTTTACTTTTCTTTTGCTAAATGGATGTCTTTACAAATTAACTTACGTAACTAACTTCTATATTCGTATATTTTTCTTCTGGCAAAAAATACAAAGTTGCAGATTTTTGCAGATATGAGCTTGAAACCTATGTAATAGGGTTTTCTGATACGCTGAATTCTGACGGTGTGATTTTCATTAAAATTCTTTCACTTGTAGGGGATGTTTCCCCCTCTTTAAAAAATCGAGTAAAATTTCTCAGGCCTGTAGCCTTTGATGAGTAATACTAAACTTAATAAAATTTATATATTTAGGATCAGCATTATAAACACATTCTTTTGATACATTTATTGACATCAAAATTCCGTTTTTAAAAGTTTTGATTACTATTGAGCCGTATCGCTTGTTTTTTTATTGTTTTTTTTATTATGTATATGTTATTACGTATATGAAGGGGTTCTCCCCTTAGTCAATACCACGCTCTTTACGTTAAAAATAAAAAAAAATTTGATTCACAAACCCCTGAATCACAAAGGCCGTTTAATTAGAATAGATAGCTCTTTTGAAAGCACTAAAAAAAACTGTAGCGTAAAGAGTGAGGTATTGACTTGGGGGAGAACCCCCTTACATACGTTATAATTTTTGTTCGTTTTAAGTTCTAATATTCCTTCTTACATTTCAGTTGAAAAAACTTGTTTTTTTTATTTAATTTCTGATCGTCTAATGATCGATTTAATTTCTAATGCTTGGAAATCCGGCACCCCCTTCATAGAAATGTCTCTTACCCCAAAGAAACATCCTCCACGGAAATATTCTCCAGAGTAACCCCCTCCTCTAGCCTCCCCCCACCCCCCCCCCCCAGGAAGAATCCTTCCTGAAAATGGTTGTATACTTCCCAATAACCAATAAATAATGCTGGCAAGTCCGGCGCCCCCTTCATGGCAATTTCCCTTCCCCCATGAAAACTTCCATCATGAACAGATCCTCCAACATAACCACTGACCCACCCTTCCCTCCCACTACCTGAACAAAAACCTCCTGAAAACTTCTGTATACTTCCCAATAACCAATACTATATGTTAACATTGGGTAAAGTTCATAACTTTTAGCCCTCCCTCTGGGAACTTCAGGAGATTAAGTGACCCTAAAAGACATATTTATCATATTTTCGACCATGTTGAACAAAATGGCTATCTCAAAATTTTGATCGGGTGACTTTGGGAAAAAAATGAGCGTGAGAGGGGGACTAGTTGCCCTCTATTTTTTTGGTCACTTAAAAAGGAAACTATAAATTTGAATCTACATTCCAGTAAGCCATCTCAAGATATTATAGGACAAATGGATCGATACGATCACCCCTGGGGAAAAGAAAGAAAAAAAAAAAAAAATACAAAAAACCACGCATCCGTAATATTTCTTCTGGCAAAAAATGTAAAATTCCACATTTTTGTAGATAGGAGCTTGAAACCTCTACAGTAGGGTTCTCTGATACGCTGAATATGATGGTGTGGTTTTCATTAAGGTTCTATAACTTTTAGGGGGTCTTTCCCCCTTTTTTTGAAAATTAGCCAAATTTTCTCAGGCGCGTAACTTTTGATGGGTAGCACTAAACTTAATTAAAATTATATATTTGAAATCAGCATTGAAATCTGATTCTTTTGATATATCTATTGGTATCAAAAACCCGTTTTCTAGAGTTTCAGTTACCATTGAGCCGGGTCGCTCCTTACTTACAGTTCGTTACCACGAACTGTTTGATAGAGAGAGACAGGCTATTAGGACATTCTATAATGAGGAGTGTAGGAATAAAAGGTGCGAATTTTAATACCAAAGTATTTGACGGTAAAAATTGTAGTGTGGGGTCGTAAGGAAACGTCGAGGGAAATATTTAGCTGGTTAGGGGTGAAACAAGGTTATACTTTGTCTCCGAATATTTGTTTGTTGTATATTAGTGAAATTGAAAGCTATTTAAGAAAAAGGAAAGTAAGTGAATTGCAATTATTTGATTAATAATGTCCACTGTTTTGCCGATCATATAGATTAATTTGCAAATAGCGCACAGACTCTTCAGCGTTCACTATAGCATATATCAAAACATTTACAGGACAAAAGTAGCGATTTAAACCTAGAGTCATAATGAAGTTGTTTGGTACCGGGGATTAACTAATCTGAAAAAAAAATTGCGTTGGAAAAAGTGCTACAAGATAAAGGTATAATGTTTGTCAAGAAGACAAGGTTTATTCAGAATACCTCGTAATATTCAGAAAAATAAAAGCCGAATTGGGATAAGAACTTTATATAAGATTTTTTCTTAAATCGACTCCTTGATAAGTTGTGAGAGTAGATCGTTCAGCTAGTTGGCCGCTTGGGGGGGGGAGAAGAAAGTCGCTATGAAGGGTTAAGGTGAATAGAATTCACTTGAAGAGGAAGTATTAATCAGTTCATGGGCACCAATGACAAGGCTGTAAAGTTTCTCCTAATGCTTCGTTTTAAAAAAGGCCAAACTCCAATGATAAAGATAAAGGATAATTCATATTCCAAATTAAGGCAGTCTGAAGCCTTAATCATGATTTATGATCAATAATAACGTAATGGTAAAACTATATGAAGATATCAATATCCATTAAAGCTATGTAAGTGATATTAGATATCAAGAACAGGTTAAAAAGATCCTCAATACTATATGAAATCAACCAGATTATAGAAACGAAATGCGATTAATTATTGACTCGGCGAACGAGTGAAAAACATATGACATTAAAAACCAACTTACACAAAATTAAGAATATAATAACGACACATGTAATAGACAGATAAATTGTCTTTGTTTTATGAAAGATAGGGAAACACCCCATAAAATAAAAAAAAATTGATGAAAATAACGCCATTTAGATTGAAAGATGACAACACTTAAGAAGTCTAAATATTCTCTAATAAAAAATTTTAATTCTCATTTATTCAATTAATTAACATGTGAGTAGTTTAACGAACCTTGAACGGTCTACTAACCTTGTAATTTACCGAAATATTGAAGGGCAGCTTGCTCAACTCACATGCAGATTTTTCATGACTTTATTTGATTTCCCTTTTGAGAAAGTACGTTTATTCAGTATTGTTTAAATATAGAATAAATATGTCCTTATGTTTAAAATCAAACACCAGAGTCTACGGAGATAGGCATGTATGTTATGAAAATTTCACCATTGTCTATCTCTAGTCTTTGTTATTGGAAAGTATATTAACATTTTTCTGGGAGGGATGGGTTGTACTTGGAGTAAATACCTATTCAGAGAATCTGCCCTTGGTAGTTTCATGTGGTTGATTTTCCATGGGAAATGTTACACTGGGGAAATTTGGGTGAAGTACTATACGAAATTATTTTTAATTACCTTACATTCTCTTTGCCAAACTTTTCATGCTGAGATGTTCTTGGGGACCTATACTGAGGCTTGTTTTGGCGTGTATTAATTTTGGGGAAATAAATTCCACGGAAGGTGGATTTTCCCCGTTTAGAAGTTAAAGTCTAACTCAAATTAAAGAATACTAAGAAGAGTTTCTTAGGCTTAAACTTTCGCAAGAAATTTTACAGGGAGGGGGGATTCTCAGCGAGGATAGAACTGTCTGGATTTAATTTGACGGGGAGGGGCAATGCACTTTAAGATGGATGAAATTTCCAAAGATGAGTTTTCCATGAGGGGGAGAGGTATATTTCTTAGAGAGTTAGCTAGACCTACCGACATTATTTGTAAAACGAAAGGAAATTATTCCATAGATAAAGAATTGCCCCCCTCCCCAATTCTTTCCTCAATACGCTAAAACTTCACTGTTTATCCCAATTTATTAGTGGCTACTGAACCATAGGGTTTGTTTAGTTAGAATAGGAAGCTTCTTTAAAAATGCTACAAAATTTAGTGTAAAGAGCAAGGTATTGAGAAGGGGGGGTCCTCCATATAGAGAATAACTCTGTCAAAATTAATATATACAAATTTTGCTTCAATTTTTCAAGTAGGTGAGCCAAATTAGAACCTGTTTCAGTTTTAAAACGTTCAGAAATGAAACAGAAAACTATTTATTTTAACTGAAAATATTAAGTGACAATAAAACTTAAAAGGAACATAATTTTTTCGGTATATGAAAGACACTGTCCCCTTCTCAACGCCTTGCTATTTACGCTAAACTTTGACTCTTTGTCACAATGCTACTTTTTTGAACAATAAAAACAAGTTGATTTTGATATTAATATATGGTATTTTAGTTCATTGATGCCCAAATAGATTATGTGTTAGTGGGGAGAAAACATACATTTGTTCAAGGACCCCAATATGTGCCCCTTAGAGTTTTCGACGATGCTCCTATTTACAGATGGCCAAACTCCTATTGGGGCCAAAATCTGACATACGAAAAAGGATCTCTCCAACGTATCGTATATATTTAGCAGACATTAGTCCACATTTATACAGCATTAGCAAATATCAATGGTAAGATAATTCCTTTGGCTGTTCGGGAAAACCTATTTTCCCGTAATGGGTGGGATGTTAAGGAGAGGCACCTCCATCAAACATAATTGTTGGAGAGGCATATCCATCAAACATGGAATAATAATTGTTGGTTTTAATTTTTAATTTCAAAATGGAAATTGTTTTTCGTTTTCAAATTCTTTTTTAAGGTCCTTATTTCTAGTAAAAAAAACTTGTTTTTTATTTAATCAAGAAAACAGGTAAGCTCAGTTATTGGCAAAACTCCAAAATTATGAACTTCAAAGTCAACTGAAGTGACTATACTAAAGACTATTACAGTTAACCGAGTAGCTTCTTTGCAAAATAGTAACTTTTTCACTTCCGCTTGAGAAAATATGATGTTGAAGACCTAGGCCTTGGGTGGCCACATGCCAACATCGTTTTTTTTCCATTTGGGTGCCCTGTGTCTTTTATGAACTATTTTCCCAAAATAAGTTTTTTTACATATTTAAAGCAAATTTAGGTTGTTTTTTTTATCATATGTTCCAACATTCCTTTACCCTCAAGGACATCTAATACCCCCCCCCCATTACTAAAATAAGGATGACTTCTTTCCCTGGATATGAACACTTTCTTGTACTCCAGTAAAAATGCTGAAGCTTCACTAATGTCCAACAATTACAAAGTTATTTTCACCTGATATATATGGCTTCATTACTATGCTCTTATCTGAATGTTTCAACCAAAAGACCAACCAGACATCCCCACCACAGGATTGATCCCCCTCCCTAAAAAATTATTGTGTCACTCGGAAAAACGTAATAAAATTGAATATAAGCAAACGTAGGGTGCTTTGTAGGGGATGTTTCCTCTACAAAGTTCGTAGTTCAATGGACAAAGTTCACAACTTGCAGCCCTTCCCCTGGGAACTCTGGTGGATTAAGTCATCCTAAAAGACATTTCTAATTGATTTTCGACTATGCTGAACAAAATGGTTATCTCAAAGTTTTAATTGGGTGACTTTGGGAAAAAATGAGTT
The DNA here is from genome assembly GCF_049724085.1 of Artemia sp. Qi Xiang Cuo. Taxonomy (NCBI): domain Eukaryota; kingdom Metazoa; phylum Arthropoda; class Branchiopoda; order Anostraca; family Artemiidae; genus Artemia; species Artemia sp. Qi Xiang Cuo. The sequence goes on along the minus strand of NC_142797.1, from coordinate 4,233,408 downwards.
TGGGAGGGGGCCTAGCTGCCCTCCATTTCTTTTCACTTAAAAGAGGCACTAAAACTTTTAATTGCCGTCCAAATGAGTCCTCCTAAGATATTCTAGGACCACTGGGTAAATACAATTACCACTAGGAAAAAAAAACAAATAAACACGCTTCCTCTCGGAAGCATTGACAAAGAGGTGATGTGAGATCCTATATGCCGCTAAGGACAAAGTTGGTCATAGAAATTTTGGGACATTTCTTAAAGGTTCATGAAACTTAAAGGTTCACATGAAACTTAAAGGTTCATCGTCTTCAGGGCCAGACAGACTTCCTACAAGGGTTGTCCGTGCCGTTCTTCTTGCTATTCTGTCACCATTGACTAAGCTTGTCAATCTGTCTTTCGTGAATGGAATTTCCCCTGAATCACTCAAGCCAGCTAAGGTTATAGTGCTGTATGAAGGTGGGTCCCAGAGTGATCCTGCTAATTACAGGCCAAGTTTTCTTCTATCTGTTGTCAGCAAAATTTTTGAGAAGGCTATGCTATAAAGGCTTCTTAGTTTTCTGGATGTCAAAAATTTTTTCCATGATTTCCAGTTTGGATTCCGAGCGAATCACTCTACAGAGCATGTTTGTGCACCTCTCTTGAATTTCATTCATTCGGCAATAGATTTTTGTCTTATCCCGGCAGCTTTATTTTTGGATGTTCGTAAAGCTTTTGATTCTTTGACTCATCAGATTCTTCTTTGGAGATTATTGCATATTGGTATAAGATCAAATGTTTTCTCTTGGTTTGAATCATATCTTTCTGGTAGACTTATTTCAATAGATCCGCTTTTCCGGAGCCCTTCTGAAGTAGAATATGGTGTCCCCCAGGGATATGTTCTTGGCCCCTTTTTATTTCTGATTTATGTCAATGATCTGATTTCAGCAGTCAAGAATACCAGTCCTCTGGTATACTATAATCTTTGTCGTCCGACTGTTCCTTCGTGTCCCAATGCTACTTCTAATGAAGATTGCCTCGTTGCTTTTGCTGACGACAGCACTTTTGGGACTAGGGAGGATGGAATGAGATGTCAGATCTAATCTGGTGGCAATATTTGACAGAGTAGTTTCATGGTTTGAGGCGCATTGCTTGGCCTTGAATGTTACCAAGTCACATTTTCTTATTTTTTTCTCGAATTGGTGTAGCTGTCGCTCAACTGACACAGCTTCATGTGTCACAAGGCTCCTTGTGCAGACCAAAGAATCGGCTGGTCCGGTATCTTGGTATCCTTTTTGATGAGAACATGTCATTTAGACACCATATAGCCATGATTAGAGTTAAGGTCTCACGGAGTTTGGGTGTCATTCGAAAACTCAAACACACGTATCCTGGATCTATTCTGAAGCTTCTTTTTTTCTGCCTTGTCCAGTCATATGTCTCGTACTGCCCCATAGTATGGATGTCTACTTTTTCTTCTACACTGCGGTCGCTTTATGTCATGTATGATAAAAAACGGCGTCTGATTATTGACACCCACCGGTCTTACCCAACACCGCGTCTAAATCTACAGTCTATCTACATTCTTTCTTGTGCTTCTTTTGTTTTTCATCAGCTTCATGGCGATCTTCCAAAATCCCTTCAAAAAACTTCTCAGTTTATTTCTGATTCAGCTCCATATAACCTTCGTTCGTCACATAATATCTGCATTCCTCCTACTCCCACTGTGCGGTCAGATTTCATTATCCTCATCGCTTGTCATCAGGTTTGGAACTCCCTGCCTTCTTCATTAAATAAATCCCACTCGTTTGGCACTTTAAATAGAATTATTAAGGAACATTTAATTAATAATAAAAATTAATATTAATTTTTTATTTTTATTTTTTTTTTGTGGAGTTGATGTCCCCTTAATGTTTATTCCTGTTTTATGGTGGTATTCTATCCGCTATTACTCCCATACCTGAGGTACTACTATCAATATTTATTGCTGAAACTTGTATAGTTCACTAAGGAGTAGCATTCATGAAGACGGGTTAAATTTTATTGCTTTCGCACCATTTTATTACAGTCTAATAATTATAAGCCATATGACTGAAATAACCCATAAACCTCAATTTTGCTACCTAGCCTCAGAAATAAGCAGAGCTGATTGAACTTGAATTTATATAGTTTTAAATAGCCTACAAGCTTAAATGGCTTAAGTTATGATATTTAAATATCTTGGATAAGAGTTATGAATAATATCGTAACAGCTATTATGATGTTGGTTCTACCTGACAATATACATAATTCTGTTTCGACGATAGGAATTCGCTTATAGTAATAATAATATATTTTTTTTTTTTTTTTTTTATTATTTTTCTTTTTGAGTATATTTAATATAATTAATATTGAAATAGCTATTGAAGAGTGAACTCCTATAATCGGATTACTTTTTCAAGTTAAAAGGATTAAATTTGATATTGTTTTGGACTTTGCCATTGCGTAATTTGATGCAAGTGTAGACTTCTACGTGCGGATTATAGCATTCATTATGGTTGTCACTCAAGCAAAATTTGATGAAGGAACGAAACGGATTCAGGCGTTGCTGGATAAAATATTAGCAGAGCAGAAAAGTTTTTCTGTCTCAATAATTTCCCTTCAAGATGAAGTTAGGCAAATATCAGCTGAAAATGCGAATCTACAAGAGGAATCTAAAAAGCTTCGAAATGATCTAGAGCAAGAAAAATTGCGGAATAACGATTTGGAGAGTAAGCTTCTGGACATTGAAGTGAGAGAAAGAAAGTTGAATTTGATTGTTCATGGTCTGCTTACTGAAAAGCATAATCAATCAGTGACTAGCAACGTAAAGTCTCTTCTTTCTGACAAATTGCAAGTTACCGAGGACATTTCTCTTACCAAGTGTTATCGCCTTGCGAGAAATAGCAGTTCAAACATCACTAGTAGGAAAACTAGTGTTCGACCGGCCTCTGTTTTTATATCGCTAGACACAGATCATAGCATTCAGGCGATTCTCAGTGAGGTGAATAAGTTGAAGGGTAGTGGAATTCGCATTCGCACTGATCTCCCACCAAAGCTAAATTTCCTACGGAATGATCTATTGTCCAAGGGAAAGGACATGCGTGATTCGGGTTCGGTTCATCTTACGCGTATTAAAAAAAAGGGGAATAAATTATGGCTCGAGTTTAAAAAGTGTTCGTCTTCACAGTGGGTTAAAATTGACTAGTTACGGTGATTAATAATGACATTCGGTAGGTGATATTATTTTGATTACATTATATAATTTTTCTCGGTTCATAGGATCTATTATCTTTGTTTCTTGTGAAGTTTTTTTCCCCTCTGTAGACTTATTATGAGTTAATTTCCTATGTTCTTTGTGTATATCTATTATTTTTATTTCTTGTGAGGTTTTTTGTCCCTCTGTAGCTTACCGTAAAACCACCTAACAAGGGACGCAGCCCAATCTAGGGACATTTTTCCAGGAAAGTTGCTTAGGCCAAGATATGTGGAGAAGTTTCAAGGATACTGCCAAACTAAAATTACTGTCAGTAAGCCTATTCATTTTACATAGAATTGTGCCATATTTTGTTTAATTTAGTGATTTTTTGAGTTTAAAAAAAAAATAAAAAGCAAGAGTGGGTAATTTTGATTTATTTTTTAGGTCTGGAAGTGTTGTCTGGTGCTACAACTGGACGAGTGAAGCAGAGCTGAGAGCTAGCTAGACAGATAGCTATATTGTTAGGGATGACTGTAACCAATTTTCTAAGGAAAAGGTTCAGTTTCTAATTTTTTTTTTTTTTTACTAAAATCTGTCTTTTTCAGGTTGTAAATTGCTCAATCAAGGGACATGAGCGTAAGAAGGAAGCAGGTGGACAAGGATGCCTTAGAACGTGCTCTAGCTGCTGTTGACGACGGAATTTCTTATAGGGAAGCTGGTGATAAATTTGACATCCCAAAAAGTGTCCTCTATAGACATCATAGTGCAAGAAAAAAGGGTCATAAAATCTTAAAGATGGGAAGACCTCCCGAGATTGACGAGTTTCAAGAGGAAGAACTTGTGAAAAGCTTGGTGACTTGTGGACAGATGGGCTATCCCATGACAGCTTTTGACTTGAGGTGTTTTGTGAAGTATCACCTAGATCGCCAAGGAAGATCATCTGGCAGATTCAAGGACAATATTCCTGGCCTGCGGTGGGCGAAAAAATTTCTAGAAAGAAACAGTGGCGAACTGTCAGAGAGAATGGCCTCAAACATAAAAAGAGCTAGAGCAAAAGTGAATCATGCTATGGTTAGGGATTTTTTCAAGGAATATGCTAAAGACACAGAAGTAATTCCTCCTCAAAATATCATAAACTATGATGAGACAAATCTGACTGATGAGCCAGGGAAGAAAAAAGTGATTGTGAAACGTGGCACGAAGTATCCAGAAAAGATTATGAACTCCTCAAAAGCGAGTGTTTCGCTAATGATGACAGGTACAGCAAGTGGTTAGTGCTGCCTCCCTATGTATGCTACTGGGCAATCCATTTGTATGATGCCTGGACCATCGGCGGCCCAACCGGTGCAAGGTACAACAGAACAAAGTCTGGTTGGTTTGATGGCGTCACTTTTGAAGATTACTTCAAAAAGATTATTTTGCCCTACTGTCATCGGCTATCAGGAAAAAAGTACTTATTGGTGACAATCTCTCATCCCACCTGTCCCCAGAAGTTGTCAGATTATGTTAGCAAAACAACATTCTTTTCAAGTTCCTTGTACCAAACGCAACTCATCTTCTGCAGCCACTTGATGTTGCATTTTTTGCTCCCTTCAAACGGAAGTGGAGAGAAATTCTAGACAAGTGGAAGATGGGACCAGGAAGAAATTTAAGTGCCGTTGAAAAAACTCAGTTTCCGAAACTGCTGAACACTCTTCTCAGGTTAATTGAAGCAAATGCTCCAGCAAACCTCAGAGCTGGTTTTGAAAAGTGCGGGATCTATCCGTTTAAGCCAGAAATAGTGCTTGCTCGTCTGCCACCTGGTGACCCGACTGACGAAAACTGCGGTGAACTTGAAGACAGTCTTGTTTCTTATCTCAGAGAAATCAGGTTTGGTCCTGAGGAGTCCTTGGGTTTGGCAGATGGAAACAATAACGAAGCAGGCCGTGGCAGAAAAAAAAGGCTAATGGTGCCTGCCGGCCGGAGTGTCAGATGAAGGGATACTGGCACAACCGGGGAACAGTCATCTGAAGAATCAGGTTCCGAGTGCTCAATGCCAGTAGACACACCAGTCGATCTCCCACCTAACACACAGTCACGTTCTGCCAAAGAGAAGAAAACGGCTAATCCTAGAAAAAAGAAAACTGGTGTGTATGGTCAGAAAATCAGCCGAATAAGCTTGACGCAAATCAGAAAAAGTTATAAAGACAAGCAATTCAAGCAAAGAAAATGATGACGATCTAGTGACCTATTTTAACAAAGACTGCAGCACCAGTGCTGAACTTGAGAATTACAATTTGCAAGGCTCAAGTTCTTCTGACTCTGGCACAGAACCAGAAGTTGACAGAGAAGAACCAGAAAGAGACGCCAAATTGACTATTTGATCCTGGGTTATAGTGAGCTTCCAGGACCCCAGTGACACTCAGAAGAACAAAAGCCAGAAGCTTTACATTGGGAGAGTAAGTGAAGTGCAGCATGGGAAAGTCATGGCCAAATTTGTAAGGAAGACCACCTCACCTTACTTTGCATTCCCGGCAGAGGAGGACAAGGCCACGTTCAGAAAGTCTGACATTATAAAATTTCTCCAGCCTCCAGAATTGACTCACAGAGGGGCTCTGAAGTTCCAAGATATTGGAAGTTTTCCAATTAACTAGATCAGTGCCAAAGATAATTTATGTGATTCAAAGTGCATAAGATACCATAATTTATGTGATTCACCACATTTAACTGATTTTTTTTTAAGTTGTTTTGGAAGAAACTTGAAGTTGTTTTGGAAGAACCTTGTGGTCTAAAAGTTTAGTCTATAAGCAAAAGTGCCATATATTGCTCCTGTAAATGAAAATAAACCTTTTTTTTAAAACATATTGAGTGTCCCTTGATAATTTAAACAGTAAAAACAAGGTCTAACAATGTGATTCAAGTCACTGTCCCTAGATTGGAAACTGGGCCCAATCAAGGGACACCTCTTAAAAAAAAATAAAAAAAATTGATATGATAAAAAAAAATCGCGGATTCTGCTCTAGTTTTCCTCTCATTCAGATGTATCCAATGGCATAAGTTTCATTATTCTACAATGAATAGTTGACGAAAAATTGACTAAAAACACAAAAAAAGTGTCCCTTGTATGGTGGTTTTACAGTATTATAAGTTTATTTTCTGTCTTTTTTGTGTGTTTCTATTTATATGAAGTAATTGAGTACAATAATTTTTTCTGTATCCGCATTTCATGTTAAAATGGATAAGTTCAGTTTCTTTATCTTGTTTCTATTTATTTTCAAGCAGTTTCTTTTTCTTTCATCATTATTTTCGAGTTCTCGCTGGTTCAGTTGTTTTTGCTACGTTAAGACTCAGAGGGTGTGCATTTTGCGTAAGTTTCTGTTAGTCCTGATCATAATTCTGATTATTTACATTGGAAGATAATTGTATTGGGGATAGACTGAGAGACCTAGAGTCTAACCCTTTTAACTTTTCCATTTTCCAGAGCCATGATAAATTTTTTGGAAATGAGATAAATGATGGTGGGCTAATTAATTTTCCAAAATGTAGATATAAATTACCTTCCGAGGTTTCTGATCTTCCCAGTACCAGGGTTGTGAGAACAGGATTTTTAAATTGTAGAGGTTTTTTAGTTCACAGGATGATCTTGTCGATGTAGTTCATAAGCTATCTTGTCATGTCGATGGATTCTGTGAGACTTTTCTTATAGACCCGGCTCCTCATGTTGCTTTTCCTGGATATCAATTCACTTTCAAAAACCGACTGACAAGGTGCCAAGGTGGTTTGGCAGTATTAGTTAAAGATGGTATCTCTTTTCGACGCCTCGTAAATCTAGAAGGTTCTCATGAGGAAATGCTTTTTTAAGTAATGGTAACTGAAATCAGTCTTGGAAAAAATTATATATTTTTTTGCGTAGTATACCAACCTCCTTATTCTCCAGTCAAGTCTTTCCTCTCAAAAATCTTTGATATTTTGCATTAATCTCGTTTTCAAAATAAAGATGTTATCCTCTCCGGATATTTCAACATTGACCTTCTAGAGGCTTCAAATGAAGCTTCTGTTGATTTATTGTCTTCTTGCTTTTCTGCATATCTGCTTCCTACTTGCCTGATACCTACATGAATTTCACCTAGTTCTGCCTCTCATTGATAATATTTTTACAACCTTACCAATTAGGACAAATTTCGTTATTTTAAGCAATATATCTGATCATGTCCTGCTGGTTTCAGATTTAGCTTTTACTTATAAAATACCGCAGATCAGTAAGGGCCGTCCAGTACAGTTAATAAATAAAATAACATTGAAAAGTCAGAATGGAAGCCTTGGTCTCTAGGAATGGCAGGATGTAATATCCATGAAGGATACAGATGTGACAACTGAGAATTTCCTAAGAAATTTTAATTGCTGCCTTGACTCTAGTTGGCCATCTGTTAAGAAGAGAATGTGCAAAGAAAATTTTCCTGTAAGGCCGTGGATAACGTCTTGAATTTTGATATCAGTTAATAAAAAAAACCAGCTATTTAAAAAGCAGTAAAAGAATCCAACTGATTATAATATAAAAAATTTTAAAATCTTCAAAAATACATTACCCGCATTGATACGATTGTCGAAACGTAGGTATTATAAAGAGTCTTTCGAAGAAGCTAAAAAATCTCCTCGCAAAACTTGGTCTTTAATTAATTCTATTATAAAAAAACAAAGGAATTCTAAGTTTCCTGAAGTTATTAGTTTAGAAAATGGATCAACTACTAATAAATTGGAGAAAGTGGCTGATATTTTGAATACTTATTTCGCTAGTATAGGAGAGAAAATTGTTTCATCAGTAATGAACCAGTTTGATTCACGTAGTAATAAACATTTTTCTTCATACCTTCCATCTCCTCAAAGTGATTCAATTTTTCTTGCGTCTATTTCTCAGTAAGAAATAAGAAAAATAGGGTTTGATCTAAATTTAAGTAATCAGCGGGAATTGACGGTTCTAGTTCTATTATTTCTAAAGGAATATTGTCTGCAGTAATTTAGCCATAACAGCATATAATTAATCTTTCATTTAAAACTGGAATTTTCCCGTCTGTTTTTAAAGAAGCGAGGATAATTCCTCTTCTCAAAGGTGACTCCTGAAAACCCATCAAATTACCGCCCTATTTCTATTTTGTCAGCATTTTCTAAAATATTTGAGAAGGCAATTTATAAGAGGATCTATGACTTTCTTAAATCGTTTAATTTTTTCACAAATTCCCAGTTTGGTTTTAGGTCTGGACACAATACTGAGCACGCTATCATTGCTCTCATGCAATATATTCATGAATGCTTAGATAGAGGTGAAACTCCAGCAACAATATACTTGGATTTTAAAAAAGCATTCGATACAATATCCCATTGTATTCTTTTTCATAAATTGGATAATTGCGGAGTGCGCGGACCGGCGTTGGATCTAGTTATATCTTAACTTTATAAGAAAAAGCAATGAATAGATTCAAGGAATTTTCTATCTTCACCTCTTGTTTATCCTCGATTGTTGGGGTACCTCAGGGGTCTGCCCTAGGTCGTCGTTTTCTAGTTTATATAAATGATTTTCCACATGCTTTGGTAATCTCATGGCTCACCGGACATTTTACTGATGATGTGGCAGCTTCAATTTATAAAAGGAATGACGAGGAGTTGGAGGCAAAACTTGATACTGCTTTTTTTAATGTTCTTGAATGGTGTTCTGCAAATTTTATTGCTTTGAATTTATCAAAAATTAATTTCATAATTTACGGCAGGAAGTCAAATATATGCCCTCGTATTACCCGAGTTACTTCTTCAAAGTATCTATTATCAATATCTCGGGTGAATGTGATAAAGTACCTTGGACTTATGATTGATGAAAGATTATCTTTTAAAACACACATTCAAAATATACGCTTAAAGGTTTCAAGGTATGTTGGTTTAATGCGGAGGTTGAAGCATTATTTGCCCTACTCTGCTTTACGAAGCATTTATTTTGCTCTGATTCAGTCTAATATTAATTATTGTTCTCTAGTATATTTATCTACATTTAAAAGCCATATTAAACCAAAACAGATTTTACAAAATAAAGCAGTAAGAATCCTCAAACTTTTTATTTCATCGCATATTTCACTTCCAAATAAGTCTTCTACAGCATCTTTATATACTTATTTAGATATACTTTCAGTATCTCAATAATGTACTTTTGGAGCAATTGTTTTCAAATTTAATTATGACATTAAGAAATTACCACCATATTACCTCAATCAAAGTTTGTTCTCCCGATCACAAGATTTACGTCGTTATAACACGCGACAAAAAAAGAGTATCTACATTCACAAGTATAGTACTGAGAGATCTAAATTCGCCCCGTTTATGTCAATATCCCGGTGCTGGGATGCTCACAAGGATTTTATTGATAAATTTTCTTCTATCCATTTAATATAAAGGAATCTTAAATTTCATTTAGTTCAGGATTACTTTTAATTAAGTGTCTTTTTAATATGACTAAGTTATTTGTTTGGATTGTTGTTCTAAGTGAATGTGGGCCTCTCGGCTATCTTTTAGTATGAATTTATATTTAATAATATTGTTTTTTTTTATATATATTTATATTTATATTTGGATCCTGGGCTAGCTGCTACTTTCATATTATTGTTGTATTATTGTATCTTTGCCGTCGTAATTATCTTTGTAGTTTAGCGTAATTTTTTATTGTATCTTTGTCTAGGCATAGTTTTTCGAGCTTGTCTCTCCATGTGCCTATGTCAATTATATACATGTATATGTTAATAATAAAATGATTGAACTTGAACTTGAAC
>NC_142797.1:4207457-4222946 GCF_049724085.1 Artemia sp. Qi Xiang Cuo | reverse complement strand
TTTTATTGTTTAAAAAAATAAAGTTGTGTGACAGAGTCAAACTTTAGCGTAAAGAGCGAGGCATTGAGGAGGGGACAGCCCCTTTTATATACGGAATAATTTCTGCTCGTTTTAAGTTATAATGTCGCTCCTTACTTTCAGTTAAAAAAAACTAATTTTCTTATCTAATTTCTGATCGTTTTTTAGTTAATGCAGCTTTTATTTTGGCTCAGCGTCATTGAATAAGTACAACAAAATTTGCATATAAATTTTACTTTTCTTTTGCTAATTGGCTTTCTCTAAATTTGGTTCTGACGTAATTTACAAATTAACTTACGTAACGACCTTCTATATTCGTATGTTTTTATTACGTATATTATGGGGTTCGCCCCCTAGTTAATACCTCGCTCTTTACGTTAAGTTCAAATCGTGTTCCAATTCTTTAAGAATGACTCCTTAATCAAAAAGGTCGTTAATTAGAATAAATATCTCTGATGAAAGTACCAAAAAACTTTATCGTAAAGAGCAATGTAATGAGTAAGGGGCAAACCCAAACATATACGTATTAACTTCTATTTCTATATACAAAGTAAATAACCTCCATGGAAAAATCCTCCCCCAGAAACCCTAACCCGACCCCCCCCTAGAAAAAAATTCCACCTGAAAAACCCTGGGTTGTGAATTGTATTTTTTGGTATTTGTGGGTTGTAGTGGTAGGTGCCGTTATTTATCCCGGTATAGGGGAGATCAACTCAGGCGCTAAGGTAATTAAACTTTGGTAGAGTGCCTTAGGCTATGACCGAACTAAAGAGGCGTACCTACTGGGTGTGTTCGAGGGGCTAAAGGTAGATCGTAGAGAGGTTGTCTAAAATGCAATACTTTTATTCAATTTACATATAATAATTACAGATATAGATATTCAACTGGGACTGGCTGTCCCAAGCAGACCACAAGTCTCAGAAACTACAATAATATATAATAAGATACAGACACTTACAATTATCTGACAAGATCCCAAGGTATTTCTAACGAGAAAATAAACGGGCAGAGGTTCGCCCTGCAAGTAAAAAAGTCTCGCTTCAGTCTCAAAAATCTGGGTATATATGAAAAACCAACCACGTCCTTCCGGTTCATTGACGCATTTAGCCAGAAAATTGGTTATTGAGCAAGTTCCTTCCAAGCTTACACATTCCACGATTTGTATCCTTATCTTAATAAAAAGTGGGATTTTGAAACTTTGCATTTGCGTCTTAATATATTTTTACTAAATTAATAATTAAATAAATTAGAAAGCTTTACCACACCTGTATACTTCCCAATAACCAATACTATATGTAAACAATGGGCAAAGTTTATAACTTGCAACCCTGCCCCCGGGACCTGTGGGGGATTAAGTCATCCTCAAAGACATTTTGATTAAATTTTTGACTATGCTGAACAAAATGGCTATCTCAAAATTTTGATTGGGTGACTTCGGGAGAAAAATGAGCGTGGGAGGGGGCCAAGTTGCCCTCCAATTTTTTTGGTCTCTTAAAAAGAGCACTAGAACTTTTAATTTCCGTTCGAATGAGCCCTCTCACAATATTTTAGGACTACTGGATCGATACGATCACCCCTGGGAAAAAAAAAAACAAATAAAAACGCATCCGTTATCTATCTTCTGGCAAAAAATAAAAATTCCACATTTTTACAAATAGGAGCTGGAAACTTCTTAAATAGGGTTCTCTGATACGCTGAATATAATGGTGTGATTTTTATTAAAGTTCTATGACTTTTAGGGGTTGTTTCTTCCTTTTTTCGAAAATAAGGCAAATTTTCTCAGGCGCGTAACTTTTTATGAGTAAGACTAAATTGATGAAACTTATATATTTGGAATCAGCATGAAAATGTGATTCTTTTGATGTATCTATTGGTATCAAACTCCTGTTTTTTAAAGTTTCGGTTACTATTGAGCCGGGTCACTCCTTAATTATAGTTCATTACCACGAACTGTTTGATAACGAGAGACGAAACCCGCCAGACTGGTTATTTCAAGAGACCGCTATTTAGAAATGGAATGCAAAGCGTTGTTTTCATTGCGTTTACGATATTTAAACTTTTGTTTTTGGGGTTTAGGGGGGGAAGGTACCTAGGTTTGGTTACGTTTTTTTTATCTTATATGTTTTACCCCCCCCCCCTCTACTATTGTGCAAATATATAGCCCAAGTTTGTTTGTAAAGTATTACATATTCATCCTATTTTATTTATTAACATTAATCAAACTTGACTTTTTTAGAAGTGTTTGACATAATGCACCAATACCAAATATTAATTATTATAGAACCGAAACTTTTCTGTTATTAGGACCAACTTTTCGGATCAAAATTCAATGTAAATAAATCGTGTTTCGTATCAATAATTAGCCACAGAAAAAAGGCTGTATTTTGTCAGCTAAATGTCTGAAATAACCGGAAATTTAGACCAGATGCAAGAAGATTTCAAACATGTTAATGCAAATGGATTTAAACCAGTGTAAAGTATTTGGAACGTAAATTCGAGAAGGCTTTTCCGGTGTCTCGTTACTAACAGAGTTAGCAATGTATATGTCAACAATAGCTTCTCTAGGGGTTCTTCCGGGAGGGCCAAAGCTTATCGTGTGAACCTTTTATTCTCAGGCCAGTGAATAGCCAATCATAGGGACTTCCGATGTTAGTGAGTCGGGGCCAATTGTATACTTGGGATGGCAGTCCATCTTTCGCCTTCGTCTTAGCTAGTTGTTCTTGTGCTACCTTATTTTCTCTATGTGTATTCTCACGTTATTTAATAAAGACCATGTACCAACGTTTATCGTCTATCTTTGGAATTTACGTAAACCATTACATCTGCCAATATAAAAGGGCATATAGAAAGGACTTAAGTTAGAGGTTTACACCAGGATAATTTCGTCACAGAGAAAAAAGAGTCTCGCAGACTGTAGACTGGCAATCAATTGATTACGACGCAAAAAATCTAAGAATAGATCATTAGAAAATCATCCAAAATAAATTGTTGGTACTTGTTAAGAATCTAGAAACACCCGAGAAATGAAGTTTCGTTAATGCTCATGAAACAAAACAAAATAGGAGGAAAATATAATAGTTTAGAAACAAATTTGGGCTGTATATTTGCACATTAGGGGGGAGGGGTAAAGCATAGCATATATTAAGTAAATAACGTAGCCCAACCTAGGGCCTATTTTTGCCCCTTCAACCTTTTTTCGCCTTTTTTGCCCCTATATATATATATATATATATATATATATATATATATATATATATATATATATATATATATATATATATATATATATATATATATATATATATATATATATATATATATATATATAAATATATATATATATATATATATATATATATATATATATATATATATATATATATATATATATTATGTTTAAGAGATAATTACTTGGCAAAAAAAAAAAAAAAAAAAAAAAAAAAAAAAAACTGTCGTCCTAATCCAGCAATTGAGACAAATGTGCACTTGAACGAGGCTCTCACCTTACACATCCATCCAACTACCTAGGACCAAAAAGTATACCCAAGTCGTTGTAAAATTACCCACAAAAGCACCTTAAATATAGCAAAATATTTCCAAGTAAAACCTTCCATTTAGGGCTCATCAGAAGAATACCACCGGCCTTAACGGGTTTCGAGGCTTTACATTCTTTACCCAGCACGGTGGCGCCTCTACCATAAGATCTATATGGTAACCCTATGTCAGGTCAAACCTGTGAAATACATGCATACCAGTCAAGCTATTAGAAATTACATACAAAAAGTGTTTCAATGCTTCCACAATCAACTCCCAGAGGTCACTGAGAGACCATTCTGGAACAAACGAACACACATCCAGATGTATCTTTTATTGGTATCTGGACCAATTACCAATTTAAAGCTCCTCAAGCTTGTTTGAAACCCCTAGCAACTCAAACTGCGAGAAATTATATTAAAATATCTTTTTTAAAATAAATGATAAATTAACCAAATAATCATCAATTTCAGGTAAAACCTGGACCAGGGTTAAGGTCCGTCGGGGAGGAATTTTTATGATTCCTCCACCAGCACTAGATCCAACCTGGATTCATATTATGTTTAAGAGATAATTACTTGGCAAAAAAAAAAAAAAAAAAAAAAAAAAAAAAAAAAAAAACTGTCGTCCTAATCCAGCAATTGAGACAAATGTGCACTTGAACGAGGCTCTCACCTTACATATCCATCCAACTACCTAGGACCAAACAGTATACCCAAGTCGTTGTAAAATTACCCACAAAAGCACCTTAAATCTAGCAAAATATTTCCAAGTGAAACCTTCCATTTAGGGCTCATCAGAAGAATACCACCGGCCTTAACGGGGTTCGAGGCTTTACATTCTTTACCCAGCACGGTGGCGCCTCTACCATAAGATCTATATGGTAACCCTATGTCAGGTCAAACCTGTGAAATACATGCATACCAGTCAAGCTATTAGAAATTACATACAAAAAGTGTTTCAATGCTTCCACAATCAACTCCCAGAGGTCACTGAGAGACCATTCTGGAACAAACGAACACACGTCCAGATGTATCTTTTATTGGTATCTGGACCAATTACCAATTTAAAGCTCCTCAAGCTTGTTTGAAACCCCTAGCAACTCAAACTGCGAGAAATTATATTAAAATATCTTTTTTAAAATAAATGATAAATTAACCAAATAATCATCAATTTCAGGTAAAACCTGGACCAGGGTTAAGGTCCGTCGGGGAGGAATTTTTATGATTCCTCCACCAGCACTAGATCCAACCTGGATTCATATTATGTTTAAGAGATAATTACTTGGCAAAAAAAAAAAAAAAAAAAAAAAAAAAAAAAAACTGTCGTCCTAATCCAGCAATTGAGACAAATGTGCACTTGAACGAGGCTCTCACCTTACACATCCATCCAACTACCTAGGACCAAACAGTATACCCAAGTCGTTGTAAAATTACCCGCAAAAGCACCTTAAATCTAGCAAAATAGTTCCTAGTAAAACCTTCCATTTAGGGCTCATCAGAAGAATACCACCGGCCTTAACGGGTTTCGAGGCTTTACATTCTTTACCCAGCACGGTGGCGCCTCTACCATAAGATCTATATGGTAACCCTATGTCAGGTCAAACCTGTGAAATACATGCATACCAGTCAAGCTATTAGAAATTACATACAAAAAGTGTTTCAATGCTTCCACAATCAACTCCCAGAGGTCACTGAGAGACCATTCTGGAACAAACGAACACACGTCCAGATGTATCTTTTATTGGTATCTGGACCAATTACCAATTTAAAGCTCCTCAAGCTTGTTTGAAACCCCTAGCAACTCAAACTGCGAGAAATTATATTAAAATATCTTTTTTAAAATAAATGATAAATTAACCAAATAATCATCAATTTCAGGTAAAACCTGGACCAGGGTTAAGGTCCGTCGGGGAGGAATTTTATGATTCCTCCACCAGCACTAGATCCAACCTGGATTCATATTATGTTTAAGAGATAATTACTTGGCAAAAAAAAAAAAAAAAAAAAAAAAAAAAAAAAAAACTGTCGTCCTAATCCAGCAATTGAGACAAATGTGCACTTGAACGAGGCTCTCACCTGACACATCCATCCAACTACCTAGGACCAAACAGTATACCCCAGTCGTTGTAAAATTACCCACAAAAGCACTTTAAATCTAGCAAAATATTTCCAGGTAAAACCTTCCATTTAGGGCTCATCAGAAGAATACCACCGGCCTTAACGGGTTTCGAGGCTTTACATTGTTTACCCAGCACGGTGGCGCCTCTACCATAAGATCTATATGGTAACCCTATGTCAGGTCAAACCTGTGAAATACATGCATACCAGTCAAGCTATTAGAAATTACATACAAAAAGTGTTTCAATGCTTCCACAATCAACTCCCAGAGGTCACTGAGAGACCATTCTGGAACAAACGAACACACATCCAGATGTATCTTTTATTGGTATCTGGACCAATTACCAATTTAAAGCTCCTCAAGCTTGTTTGAAACCCCTAGTAACTCAAACTGCGAGAAATTATATTTAAATATCTTTTTTAAAATAAATGATAAATTAACCAAATAATCATCAATTTCAGTTGAAAATCTCTTTTTTTTTTATTTAATTTGAGTGTTTTTCTGTCTGGCTATCGAATATGATAGTTTTTATATTATCTTTAAAAATTTCATTGGTCAAAGCAGAAAAAATTGCTATGTATACATATATATATATATATATATATATATATATATATATATATATATATATATATATATATATATATATATATATTTATATATATATAATATCTTTTATGAATGGAATATCCTTTATTGATTTTTTTTTCAGGGAAGGAAACCCCTTCCAAAAGATTTCGTATGAATTACACAGGGAAACAAGTCTGTCAACTAGAAGAAAAATTCAAGAAAATATATACAACAGTGAACAACGCACGATAGAACTGACACACTCAATACAAGTAACTGAGCAGCAGAGAGTAGTTTGGTTCCAAAATAGAAGGTCGAAACTGAAAAATAATACAAAAGTTCTAAGAAAAGCAGAAGAAACAAAGAATAATTCAAGTAGATTTTTACAACCAGAAAACCATTATGTGAACAATTTTATTTTTACTTTTTCTGGGCCTACACTATACAAGGCCCCATGACCAGTTCAGGCTGTAAACCAGTGACCCAGTCAATAAACCTTGTGTCAAAAAGTGTAGATGATTAGTTTACTACCTTAAACATATCTTTTCATATTACATATATATTAAGAGGACAAGTAAAAAAGTCAGTAAGTAATTCCAGCATTTTTTTATGTCCAGTCCCTTCACACACGTGTATGTTATATCCAACGCAAGGTACTATAACTAAATATGATAAAAACACGGTCCTAGCAAGTCAGAAGTGGCCTTCCAATGAAAGATATTTAAATCAACAATATTTTAACAGTAATCATACTAGCCAAAAACACTAACAATACCAACTCTACCCACCCAAACCTACGAATACCAACCACCAACAATACCAACCCCAATCTACGAATACCAACCACCAACAATACCAACCCTACCAACAATTTTATGATCCAAGTGTTATCCAACCTTATTATAAGACCGACTCAGTGTCCCATACAAGCTCTATTCAGCAAAACATGTTCCCAGTCTCTTTAGAATAGGACAATAATGATAAGTTAGATTTTAATTTTTAGCTTGTATTCGGGTTGACCAGTGCATTTCATTTGGGCAACCTTACTTAAAATTCCCATGCTTTTGTCAAAGAATTTTTATTTTGTAACTTTGACCTGAAATTTTTTTAGGTAGGTTGATTTAGTTTCATTTAAGCTGTATAAACGTATTTAGTTGCATATAAATTTGGTTAGCATATTTGACGATACTTAGTAGAATCTCACAAGACGTAAATGTACATTTTTTGTAAATAAATAAAATCTTTTTTACATATCTGAATTTTGTTAGCTTTAACAAATATATATATATATATATATATATATATATATATATATATATATATATATATATATATATATATATATATATATATATATATATATGCATATATTGTTACAAAATTACATACATATATATATATATATATATACATATATAATATATATATATATATATATATATATATATATATATATATATATATATATATATATATATATATATATATATATATATA
The DNA here is from genome assembly GCF_049724085.1 of Artemia sp. Qi Xiang Cuo. Lineage (NCBI taxonomy): Eukaryota > Metazoa > Arthropoda > Branchiopoda > Anostraca > Artemiidae > Artemia > Artemia sp. Qi Xiang Cuo. The sequence continues at coordinate 4,215,206 of NC_142797.1, read as the reverse complement.
CCATTAAAATATAAAATATTTTGTGTTACCAATCAAAATATAAAAAGCCCGAGAAAATTGCCTGCTTTTAAAAAATCGGGGGAAAACATCCTCCAAAGGTCAAGGACTCCAATTGAAAATCAAACCATCGCTTTCATTATATCAGATAATTCTGCTGTAGATTTGTTAAGCTCATATCTGCAAAAATTTATAATTTTCCATTTTTTGCCAGGATAAAATTTTTTTTACGTATTTTTTTTTTTTTTTTGTGCCTCAATGTTTTTTTTTTTTTTATTAATTAAAAAAAAAAAAAAGAACAAGAAAAAATTGAATATAAATTAAAAGTTTTAATATCCTTTTTAGGTAAACAAAACTATTTAGGGAGAAGTTAGCCCCCTTCACACCCTTCCCATCACCCCAAAAAAAACTGACCTATTTAACATGACCCTCCACATATCCCAGGAAAAAGGACTACAGCCTATGAAATTTGTCGTTTGTTTTTATATAGTATATATATAAGAAAGTATGACTATATTTTTAAGGGTAGAATTTTTAGTGTAGAGGTAAGCTTCTAAGAAGGGAGGTGCTTTTCAGGGTAAGTTATACAGGGTAATTCCAGAATTCCTATACGAAATACTTTTTATTTGTCTTACTTTTTCTTTGGAGACTCAATCTTATATTTTGAGATATTCCAGAAGAGTCCCCCGGTGCATATTATCAGCTAGGCTGAAATCCTGGGGAATTTTTCTATGGGTTTCCCCGGGTCAAATGAAAAATAAGTATCAATTTAACAACTCGCTGCAGCAGAGAACTAACTGAGGCCACTACAGCTATGTACAATGCTCCTCCATCCTTATATATTCAAAGCCTTCCTCTTTACCCCATCCCAGGAAGGCCCCGTTTCTTATAAACTATTCTTTATTAGATCCCCTCTCCCCATCCAAGGACAACCTGCCTTCTGTTTAGCCCTAGTCGGTTTGGCAAAAAGGACAATATGTCACCTTTCATTCGCAGAAATTCCCCAGGCTTCTCAACCTTTCTCCCATTATAGCCCTAAAAAGTGGGATTAAACTACAGTTAAATCTACAGATCAATTCCTAGGAAAACTGTCTGGAAAACATCTAGCGAATTTTCAACCATTGTCCGGAGCATCCAAGCTTCATAGAAATATTGGATCACTGTCATCACTATACCTTTTAATATGCTAATTTCGGTTTGCAGACTTATCTTCCTATTCTTCAAAACTTTTTTTTAACTGTAAGAAAAACACCCTGAGCCCTGGCTTTTCTATTTTTAACGATGTCACTACTCCCGCCATCTCGTTAATTTCTGAGTTGAGGACGTAAGAAAGACACAGTAAGTTTAACGTAAGTTTGCGACTATATCGACTACGCTGAATCTTAATATGGGTGGGGGCAAAGTTGGAGATCACGGCTCCAACGGTAAGTGACAAAAGGATTGGAGGGCAGCTTTACCCCCTAACACACACATAGGTTCTGGAATTTATTAGATCTAAAAATTTAGAGAGCCAATTTGTTAAATATTTATCAAATATAAAATAAATATGTCTTGATTTATAAAATGAAACCTCTGAGTCTGCGGAGATAGCCCTGTAAGTTAAGAAAATCTGACGTTGGACTACGCATAGTCTTTGGTATTGAAAAATATATTAACATTTTAATGGGAGTCAGGGTCTGTACAGGGTGTAAATTTCAACAGCGAAAATCTTTCATCGGGAGGGAAAGTCCATGCGGTTGATTTTAAATTGGAATGTTGAGATTTCATTTAAGTACTGAACGTAATTCTTTTGAATTAGCCTAACGTACAGTCTCTGTGATAAATTTTCATGAGAAGTGGTTAATCGGTACTTAAACGTAGGATGCTATACAAGTTTTTTTCGCAGTTGAAAAAACGTGTGTTTCATTTAACCATCAAAAATATATATTTAATACTGATATTGTACAAATCCTATATTACGAATCAGAGACATTGGAATCTTAGACGGAAAAACAACTAAAAACCCTTCAACTTAAATACTATAAAGGATATTTTTAACTTCCTGATGCAGCACATAATATTGTATTACAAGTGATCTTGGTTTGTTTAACATAAAATTTAGAAGATAAATCCAAATATTCAAATATTTTGGTTAAGACTCCTTAAACTAGCCCAGACCAGACTAGAAAATGATAATGAGTTGAGCCATATCTTCCTCCGGTGTAAGGGGATTGATAGGATCAATTATCCAAGAAGGAGGACATAGGCTGCCTCGTGGGTTAATGAGGTCTGGGCTCCCTTTTATAGTCGATAATTTGAAAATGTTGTATTTAAATGAACTATAACAAAGGGAGTGTAATTTTTCTTTAGCATTTTTTTTTTTTTTTTATAGTTTAAAGTTATTTTAAATACAGATTATTATTATTATTACTTAATGTTTTTTTCTATTTTTAATATATTTAAAATAACTCATAATTAATTAAAATATGAAGCCGTAATATATTAATCATCTGTCACGCAAGTCATATGATTACAGAAACTAGACACACGGGTTATTTCAACTGGTACTTTTAGTGCACAAAATGGTATATCACGTCCAGTAAACTATTTAGCATGCAGCATTGTGGTCGTGAGGGGGGAAAAGATCCCGCTTGGATGGTACGTATTTCTTCGCAGAGCGTATGTATCCCCCACCCCCCAAATGTTACAATTTATCAAACAAAGGGGTGGCTAAAATAGTAAATATTACATAATTATATTTTTGTTTAACTATATTTAATTAATATTCCATTAACGCAATGATTGAAGCTCCTATAACATTACTGAACTTTTTTTTTACGGAGATTCTAAACATATATTTACGTTCCCGTGGTTTGCATTGCCAATCCCTTCAGTTTTTATTTGAAATTAGAGAATATTACCAACTCAAGCACCTTAAAATTGTATCTGCACGTTATTAAATAAAAAAAACAAGTTTTTTAATCTGAAAGTAAGGAGCAACATCAAAACATACCAAGAACAGAAATTATTCCGTATATGAAAGGGGCTGTCCCCTCCTCAACGCCTCACGCATTACGCTAAAGTTTTTTATTTTTTTTAAAAAGAAAGTTTTGAGGCAGAGTCAAACTTAAGCGGAAAGAGCGAGGCGTTGAGGAGGGTACAGCCCCTTTCATATAAGGACAAATTTCTGTTCGTTTTAAGTTTTAATGTCACTCCTTACTTTTAATTTGAAAAATATTTTTTTTTTTTTTCATTTCTGATTGTTTTTTAGTTAATACAGATTTTATTTTGTCTCACCGTCATTGAATATTTAAACAAAATTTGCATACAACTTTTGATCTTCTTTATCTAAATGTCTGTCTCTAAGTTTTGTTGTAACGTAATTTACAAATTAACTTAAGTAACGAATTTATATATTCTTATATTTTTCTTCTGGAATAATATACGTTGCAGATATAGGTTTTTAAGATCTTATCTTGAAACCTATGTTATAGTGTTTTCTGATACGTTGAATCTGACGGTGGGCTTTTCATTAAAATTCTTTCACTTGTAGGGGATGTTTCTTCCCTCTTTAAAAAATCAGGTAAATTTTCTGAGGCTCGTAGCCTTTGATGAGTAATACTAAACTTAATAAAATTTATATATTTAGACTCGGCATGATAAGCCCATTCTTTTGATACATTTATTGACATCAAAATTCCGTTTTTAACAGTATTTAATACTATTGAGCGGTATTGCTTGTTTTTTTTTTATTACGTAGATGAGGGGGTTCTCTCTGTAGTTAATAACACGCTGTTTATGTTAAAAATTAAAAAAAAAATTGATTCACAAACCTCTGAATCACAAAGGCCGTTTAATTAGAATAGATAGATGTTTTGAAAGCACTAAAAAAAGTAAAAGACATAGTTATCACGTTTTTGACAATACTATACAACATGGTTATTTAAATATTTTGATTAGGTGGCTTCAGGAAAAAAATGAGCATGGGAGGGGGCCTAGTTGCCCTCCATTTTCTTGGTCAATTTAAAAAAGAAATAGAACTTATATTTTTCTTTCCCATGAGCTATCATAATATATTCTAGTACAACTGTGTAAATACGATTACCCCTGGGAAAAAGAAAAAAAAAACAAATAAAAACGCATCCCTGACCTTTCTTCTGACAACTCAGATTTTGACTCTTATAAAAAGCACTAAAACTTACAATTTTCAGCTAAAGGAGCACCTTCCAATGTTTCTACAACTCCTTCCACGCCGAAAAGGATTGATAAATTGAAGCCCTATTCATCCTTACTTACATTTTGTTTCATAAAATTTTATTGAATAAAGCCAACAATTTCATCATTTCAAAACAAAATTTAAACAGGGATAATAAATTTGTGGTAAAATGATTTGTTATGGTACACAAAAATGAAAACAGTGATTAGAGAGAAACAATACACCCTATAGACATAAAAATACGTATATCCTTAGATCGTAAAAAAACCTACTCCGCGAAACAAATTGAATACCTCTTTCCCTAAATAGCACGAAGAAAGAGAAAAAAATGTTATCGACTGAAAAGAAAAATATATTTTATAAGTATTAATTACTTGCTTCCAATTTAACTCTGTACAAAATCCTCTTGGACTTTTCTCTGACATTGAAGCCTGATTTCATAGTAATTTTTGAAATACAATAAGAAATTAAATAAAAAAGCAAGTTTTCTCGACTGACAGTAATGAGAAACATTGAAATTGAAAAAGAACAAAAATTACTAGGTATAGGAGGGAATTTTTATGCTTGTAAATACCTTCCTCTTTACTTTAAAGTTTTTGATTTAGTTTTTTCAACAGAGCGCTGTCTTCGAATTACCCGGACTGTGTAACTCAGAGAGTAGTGATTTGAATATACTTTTATCTTTAGCGTGAAGAGTGAAGTATTGACGAGTGGACGAAGCCCCTCACATAAGTAATAATTTCTGTTCGTTTTAAGTTTTATTGTTGCTCGTTGCTTTCAGTTGAAAAAAACTTGTTTTCTTCTTTAATTAAATTGCCAACTAATTAAAAGTGCCAACTGATATTCAGGAGGGATTGGAAAGTTAAATGACGGGAGAGACTATATTTGTTTGGAATCAACATAAAAAATAGAAGAATGTTCTCATATTTTAATAATATTTAGTTTTATTTTAAAATATCTATTTAAACTTCCATTTTTTAGTGTCTTTTAGCTAATAGAACATTACAATCTTTTTTTTGGTTTTTGAAAATGTATAAAATAGATAAAACAATTTTCATTTTTTTAAAAGAAAGAAGAAATTAAATAAAAAAACAAGTTTCATAAACAAAAAATAAGGAGCAGCATTAAAACTAAAAATGACTAGATCTTAATATTCATATTATGGATTTTGCTTAATAGTTAATAATTTTCTCTTAAAGCTATATTTTTTGCGTTGGTACTTTCGAAAGAGATATCTTTTATAATTAAACATCCTTTTTAAATGAGGAATTTGTGATTCGAACATAATTTGAACTTTAGCTTGAAGAGTGAAGTATTGACGAGAGGACGAACCACCTCATATACGTAATAATGTCTCTTCTTTTTTAGTTTTATTGTCGTTCCTTAATGTTAGTTGAAAAAACTTGTTTTCTTCTGTAAATACATTATCAACTAATTAAAGGTGCCATATTATAATCATGAGGTAGTGGCAATTTAAATAAATTAAAAGTTTAGTGTTCACAAAAGGGAGAATCACAAATGGTTCTCGTACTTAGTTAGAAAAATGTTAGATTCAGATGGTAACATCTTGAACATTGATGTTTTTAAGAATAGGGTAGCAACTTCAAAACATTTACAGCTAAGAAAAATCACAAAAGAAAATGTATTACGAAACCAAATCACCCATAAAAGTTTTATGTACGAAACAAAAACCCATAAAAGTTTTATGTAAATATATTATTTCCTGAAAAATTTTTGTGTACACACTTTCTAGACTCGTAAATTAAACTTTATTCAACTCTATTCACCCAACTTTTATGCTCTCTTTTTTACTCAAAATGCCAGTAGCTTTTTTGGGTGTCGCAAGTCCTACCTTTGATCTTTAATTACTAAATAACATACTACTTTAACTGTCGCATTAGTAAAATTCAATATGATATTCAAGAAATTTTGATCAAGCCTACATATCAACACAAAATTTACTAATAAAATCTTTTTTTTTTGAGAATTACATTTTTTCTGCTGAAAACTACATAACCATTATTAATTCAAAAAGTTTGTTTGACATCAAACACTAATCAAGATTTCAACGGAAAAATTTGGTCTTTCTTTGAGCGGTCGAAAGTCCAGCAAAAAATTAGTCTGAGATCCAATGTATTTTTAGAGTATGATACCCCTCCTCTGTCCTGATTTTTTTATAAATATACAATTTTAATAAAGATAAATTAGAATAAAACAAAAAAGGAAAATCCGAATGTTAACATAAAGATATAAACGAAATTTATTTGCTGAATTCTGACAGGGCTAAATTATAGATGTTCACAAAAACTTCCACCCAAGTTAAAGTGGGGCTGTCCAATCAATGTTAAAAATATTGAATTGACAATACACATTACAACAATGGCACAGAAAGGAAGAAATGCATTATTTGGAAAATACAGAACCACACTAACATTAGAAATGTGTGAATTATGGCTGCACAAATATATATTTAATGATAAAATAATATCTATCTTATACTAAGAATAAGAAATATGGGGTATTTACCAGCAAAGCATCTAGAAATTCTTCAACTTCAATATTATAAACCATATGTTTGCCTTCAGAATACAACACATACGTTATTATTAAAGGTGATCTTGGTATATTTAACCTGAAATTGAAAAGATACGCCCAAATCATCAAATTTTTGTTAAGAATCCTCAAGCTTCCCCAGACCAAGCCATCTCCATACAAATATTTCTTATAAGATTTTAGATTCTAATAACAGTTCGTTTTATTTCAATAGCATTAGCTAAACTTCACTTACTGAGGTTTTTGTAGAACATAGACCATTACTTAACTTTCTTTTTTTACGCAGATTCAAATCAAATATATACTCTCCTGTCATTTACATTAAACATATCTTTCCTATGGCATGTACATTAAGAGACCACGTGAACAAGTCAGTAAGTAATTCCAGCAATTTTTCATTTCCAGTCTCTGCACATACGGGTCTATTTTATCCAACGCAAGGGAATATAACTAAGGATGATCAAAACACGGTCCTAGCAAGTCAGCAGTGGCCTTCCAATGAAAGATATTTAAATCAACAATATTTTAACATTAATCATACTAGCCAACAACACCAACCCTACCCACCTCGACCTACGAAAACCAACCACCAACAATACCAACCCGACCAACCCCCATTTACTAATACCAACCCCCAACCATACCAACCTTACTAAAAAGTTGATGATACAATTGTTATACAAACTCAGTATAAAACCGATTCAGCGTCCCATACAACATCTATTCAGCGCAAATTGTTCCCAGTCTAATTAGAATAGTACAATAATGATAAGTTATATTTAAATTCTTAGGTTTTATTCGATTTTACCCGCGCAGGTAATGTCGTCAAACTTGCATTATAGTCACATACTTGTCTCGAATAATATTTATTTTGTTACTTTTACCTAAATTTTTTTTAGGTCGGGTGTGTTAGTTTTATTTAGCCTAAGCTGTATAAACATATTTAGTTACATATAAATTTGGTTAGTATATTTGACAATACTTATTAGAATATCACAAGACGT